>NC_140271.1:14924125-14942097 GCF_964030765.1 Micromesistius poutassou | reverse complement strand
AATGGATCATATACGTCTACATTATATATGAATTTATGCATATATAATATGCATAAGAATGAATGGAATGAATGAAAGAATGGAACGCTCATTATTGCTTTGGGAAGTTATTTGTGTTATTCTGTTTGGCATATAATGTGTAGTAATAATAACACATCTTGATACTACCTATGTTTCATCTGAATTAGTTTCATTGTCTTAATTGAGCACTACATTTCTAGTTTGTTTTATACCTTCAATTACTTTTCTGCTAGAATGTTCCTCTCAATAAATCATGATCCAAACTAATTCATGGTATTACTGTAAATGGTTGAATGGCAGGAATGTGCTTTTTAATATTGTTATTAACAACTGCAGTTGGCAAACCGCAGAGGCAAACTAAACAAATGGGTTTTAGACAATTTCATGTCTTGAAATAACCCCGGATTAAGCTAAATCACATTTATGCATTCAAATTGGTATCAAAAATAAATAAGAAGTAAAGGTCTAAAACCTATATATTTTCTGAGGAAAATAAACAAATCAATGTGAAAAAACAATGTGATTGAAATAACAATGTTTTGATATCATGCATCGTTTTTCTCAATGTACGGGATGGATTAGTAGGACTTTGAAGGCCGCTTATTAAGCATATTTTAACGTCGTATATTGTTGTTTTTCGTAAGGCCGTTTCCAGCATGCTGTTATTGCGTTCGCTACTGATAAACATGCATGCTTCCCAAGTTTTTGGACTGCTGTCTCCCCCTATTGGCCAACATGCAACCTGCCGTTTCTTCCTTGGCCTGTACTCTGCTATGAAGGTTCTCCGCTGCACACGCTGCACGAAGGGTGAAGAACGGAATACAGAGGAATATTAAAAACAGTTTAAACAAAAATTCATATATGATTTATAAGAAAAATCATTGTCCTAGGCCAGATCTACCACTTTAAAATGAGCACATGCTTTTGACGTTGGTTGTTCTACATTTGATGAAAAAAAAGTTGTAAAGGTACAAATGATCATGTAGCCTATGATAATCTAGGGTAGGTAGTTTTTTTCAGTTGGATAATAACCAAGCATTTTCAGCTAATGTCATACCAATTCGATAAGAGTTTGGTTTTTATTACATGCAATTATGATACATCGAAGCCTTAATTTAACTGAGGTAGATTATGTAAGGGGAAAAAAACAACCATTTATTTCCTAAAGTTTATATCTGTTCTATCTGTAGGCTAAACCAGACAGGGGGGCGGAGCCCAAGGCAGGCTCGTATTTCGGGTCCGCCCCAAACGTATTACCCAATCACTTCCTCGCCGAGAAAGATAAAACCAGGCTTCGTCTCCTCCGACTTTAGAGAAGCCAACCTCAAGTCCCGCGGTAGATGCCTTCACTCAGTGCTTTTATAAAACATTGCGTTCAACACTTGCACTTGCATTGCAATCCAGACAAAACACGCAGTTTAAAAAAAACCCTCTAAGGAACAAAAAAAAACCTTTCGACTGTTTTTGTCAACTTTTGGAGGAGGAAAGTTGGAACAGTGTGCACGGACTCAGACTGTCATTGCAGTCTTAAAACCCACAACGCTTGGATTTTAGGAGAAAGGATTTTCTCCGAATTTTTTTTTATTGCAACAAGTTGTCCTGCAACATTTTTGTTCGCATGAATCTACTCGACCCCTACCTTAAAATGACAGAAGAACAGGAGAAGTGTTGTCACTCTGACGTGCCAAGCCCCAGCATGTCTGAAGAAGACTCCGTTGGCTCTCCTTGCCCGTCCGGCTCTGGGTCAGACACCGAGAACCACCGGCCGTCCGACAACCACCTCCTCCTGGGACAGGACCATCCTATGGGTGAATACAAGAAGGAGACGGAGGAAGAGAAGTTCCCCGTGTGCATTAGAGATGCCGTGTCCCAGGTGCTGAAGGGCTACGACTGGACCCTGGTGCCTATGCCGGTGCGCGTAAACGGTTCCAGTAAAAATAAACCCCATGTGAAGAGACCCATGAACGCGTTCATGGTGTGGGCTCAGGCTGCACGGAGGAAGCTGGCGGACCAGTATCCACATCTCCACAACGCCGAGCTCAGCAAGACTCTTGGCAAACTTTGGAGGTAAGGTTATACTTCTTGTCTATTCTGCAGCACACGTTTCCCCCGCCATATTGTGGCCTTGATATCACAATAATGTACTAATTCTAATTGTATAATAGTAGTGTTATTAGACTGTTTGTTTTTGTTTTTATTGTTGAGTAATTATTTTCTCCAAATCTAATAAACTATAAATTGCATGATCTACTACAATAATTGTTGAACAGGTTGTATTTTATGTATGACTTCTGACATTATAATAAATGGGTCCTAAATAGTATATATTTTTTGTTGCAATTCCAGACTTTTAAACGAAGGGGAGAAGCGCCCGTTTGTGGAAGAAGCCGAGCGCTTAAGGGTGCAACACAAAAAGGACCACCCGGACTACAAATACCAGCCGAGGCGGAGGAAATCTGTCAAAAACGGTCAGAGCGAATCTGAGGACGGCGAGCAAACACACATATCTCCAAATGCCATCTTCAAGGCGCTGCAGCAAGCCGACTCCCCAGCCTCTAGCATGGGGGAGGTGCACTCCCCTGGCGAGCACTCAGGTAACATTCGCTCTTAAAAAAAACCGATACAAACCTGTATTAGCCTCCTCCCGCTCACTGCATGGCAAAAAGGCCTAGGATTTTAGAATCGAATTACCTGCCTGCGAGCCCATTATAACAGCTTGAAGGGCATTTCTCTGCAAACACCTGTTAATGATTTATGATTGGCCAGTCGTTTGCAGCGGGCTATCTTGCATACACACCTGTCCAGGTGCCGCATGTCTGCCTTGTAAATGTGTTACAGTACCGTCAGCGCATGCAAATAAAGGAACTCATTTCCCCAGGCCGAGACCAATAAATATGCCAGAAATGTTTTAACACAAACACGGTGGCCGCTTACTTCCGTGTGGCTTGACGTAAAACGACCTAAGACGACCCTAACCACCGAGGCTAACTCTCACCTGTTGCTTTTCCCCCCCTTTCAGGTCAGTCCCAAGGCCCGCCGACACCCCCCACCACCCCCAAGACCGACCTGCCCTCAGGGGGCAAGGGGGAGGGCCTGAAGCGCGAGGCCTCGGGCCGCCCCGCCCCGGAGGGCCGCCAGCTCAACATCGACTTTGGCGCGGTGGACATCGGCGAGCTGAGCAGCGACGTCATCATCAACATGGGCAGCTTCGACGTGGACGAGTTCGACCAGTACCTGCCGCCCCACAGCCACGCCCACGCCCACCTGGCGGCCGGCGGCTACACGGGGAGCTACGGCCAGGCGGCCAGCCCGGGGGCGCACGCCTGGATGCTCAAGCAGCAGCAGCAGCAGCAGCAGCAGCAGCAGCAGCACTCTCTGACCACGCTGGGCGGGGACGGCGAGCAGAGGACCACCCAGATCAAGACGGAGCAGCTGAGCCCCAGCCACTACCGCGAGCAGCAGGGCTCGCCGCCGCAACACGTGGCCTACGGCTCCTTCAACCTGCAGCACTACAGCCCCGCCTCGTACCCCTCCATCACCCGCGGGCCGTCCCAGTACGACTACTCAGAACACCAGGCGGCCGCCAACGCCGCCGCCGCCTCCGCCGGCGCCGCCAACAACTCCTCCTCCTCCTCCGCCTCCGCCGCCGCCGCCTCCTACTACGGCGGCCAGGGCTCCTCCGGCCTCTACGCCGGCTTCGGCTACATGAACCCCAGCCAGAGGCCCATGTACACCCCCATCGCGGACCCCACCGGGGTGCCCAGCGTGCCCCAGACCCACAGTCCGCAGCACTGGGAGCAGCAGCCCGTCTACACGCAGCTGTCCCGGCCCTGAGACGCCGGCCCCCGTCCGTCCGTCTCCCCCCCCCCCCCCCCAGCACAGACTGTGTATAAAGTTAAGAAAAACTCAACCCCAGTCGTCCTCCCCCCCACCCTCCGCTACCCCCAACCAACCCCCCATAGACTGTTGACCTGGCGGCCTTTTGTACCGATGTGCCATTCGCCCCCTCATCTCAGACCCCCCCCCCCCCTCCCCCTCCCCCGAAAACCATCACCAGGACCTTTCGTTTTTGTTTTTGTTTTTATATATATATTATTATTATTTTTTCTTCGATAGTACTGAAAATATACCTTTTGGAAACGGCTCACAACAGTGCCTTTTTGTATTGCTCGGATTTGTGGTTATATTTTTCTAGATATAATGTGCGAACATTGTGACGTCCTCTGTGAGGACATATGGGGTCTCGATATTTTTTAGTATGTACTGTGTATGTGTTCTGCTCCAGCCCCCCCCTCCCCCTCCCCCCCGCCATCGTCCTGATCAGTGTCATCATCTTCATCACCACCACCGCCATCTTCACCATCATCTGAGGGGTCTGGACACCCCCCCACCCTCCCCCCCTCCCCCCTCTGTGGCCTTACTAATGTATTTTTGTACAGGAATGAAGTTACATCCTTTGACCTTATCATAGCCTAAATCCCGTGTTGAATCTCTGTACTGTACATATTTTATTGTGATTCCTCTGAGATGCACAAATTGAGCGAAGCTGGCGTGTCATAGTTTTTAAATCCTTTTTTGTTTCGTTTTGGGTGACATGTCATTGGTTGAATTAGGCAAAAAAACGTGGTTCTCTTTGTCTTGCTTCGCCTCAAATTGTTCTAATAGTGCTGGGAAAAAGCTAGTCCGGGTTGCTGTCTCGTTCCACCAGGGGCCTTACCGTGTTGCTAAATGTAATGGAGCAATGCTTTGTTCTGTTGTTGGTGTTTTTACTCCGTTTTAATCCGGGTACTGCCTTGATGCCGTCGGTGTCTGTGGAGCCACAGCTCTGTTCACCGGTGTTGCTGTGTCAAAATAATAGTTCTGATATCCTGCTGAAGGAGCTGCAGGAAGTGCCCTTTGACCTTTGCCCCCACCCCGCCCCCCCCCCCCCCTCCCAGGTCTCAGCTGAGTCTGGCGTCCCCTCTATCATTCCTACAGCCTGGTCCACTCGTCTTAACCTTTCGTTCTTAATTTATTCTTTAGCATTAATTTTATTTGAAAAAAATAACTATTTGCAATTATCTTTTTTTTTTCTCTCCCAGCAACTAACTGAAATGAAAAAAAGTGTTTCAGCCTGAATAGTTTGCTGTTATATGTGGTACAAATTTGTTTATTTATCGTCGGTAAATGTTTCCATTTAAATGTTTTTTTTTGTTTATTCTCCTCATGATCTAGTTATGTGCAGATTACGTATGATTACAATAAACACAATTTTTAAAGTCTTTCTTTAAAAAAGAAAAAAACTGGAAGATTTCTCTATTCTTTCTAACAAATTAATGGTTGTGGAACTTATGGCTGTATGTAAAAAAAAAAGTAGAATCACCATGATATTTTTTTCAAGCAGTTTTGTCATTTTATATTCAGTGCTGTTAGTTCTCATGTTGTCCTCTTCTAAATGCAGTTTCAATAGATAAACATGCCATGTCTTAAAAGCTTATATTTTGTATTACATTGTTTGCAATAAAATAAACATATTGAAAATAAATGTAAAGATGTGTTGAAATCACTTTTATGAATATTATTCTTATGAATTTAATTAATCTTCAACTCGCAGTTACATAATTGGAGAGAAACTTGATTTTGGAAATACAATTGTAGATATTATATGAATATATATATATATATATATTAGTTACTTAGCTTACTGATATATTTAGATGTTATATCACAATAACAAACAAACATAAAGTTTATAGTTCAATCAAACGGGACATATACTACATATATATGTCTGTATATATATATATATATATATATATATATATATATACATACAGCCATATATATATATATATATATATATATATATATATACATACTAACCAATTTAAACAGAAGCCTAGTACAATCCATTGGGAAACAGGCTCTTTGAACACAGCATGGATTTGTGCACGGGGAGAGCTGCGTTCAGATTGGCTGTGCCTTCTCAGACCATGAGGTCACATGGCCATCATTACCACGGCCAATTGAGAAGATGTATGTCCACACCCCTCCTCCCCGTCCCCCTCCCCCACCCGCCTGTATACTCCACTGCCTAAAGCAACAAACTGAGGGAGAAAATATTTTCTATACGTTACCAGTCTGGGTCTTCTGAAGGCATTCGGTGAGCTTTAATAAATCAGGGACAACGTAAACATAATCAGGCGCTAGTTTGGGGAACTGTAGCATAACGTTGACGTTTGCAGCGCTTTCAGCCGAGGCCTCTGTCCTCGCGTCAACCAGACTAAAGCCCTGCTCTGCCACCCACCGCTGCACTCAGCGTCACGAGAGGACCGCTCACGCCTTTCCTCCGGCGGGGTCCCACCGGCGATGAGCAACGGCGCACACCGCATGCAATGCACCAAATAAGAACCAATCTACTTTATATATGGTTATGTTTAATTGCTTCCTCACATTGTGAAGTTGTATTGACACAGGTCTTGAAACATACTTCCTGTGACAGTTATAGACAGTTATAGACAGACAGGACTATTTTATCGAAAAAGGAACAAACATACATCTTATTTCACGGAAATATCCATTGACTCGGCTTTTACCAGAAGTGCCTCGTATGTATGAGAGGTCAGTCTCCATTCAAGTATTATCAGACTGTCACGAGAACCATACCATAAATAATTATTGATACAAATCAGTATTCGAAAAACCATGATCTAAGCTACCAAAAAAAAACAGCATACATGACACAAGGATCCAGACATTTGTTTGTTGGGCTACGATGCTTTTGGTTACCGTGTATTTGCGAGTGTGTCACACAGACACGCAAACACCCACGCCCTAACCCACCCACCTCCTCACGCCACTCGCCCCGCATTGTAAATGTCCGAGACACATCCATCACTGCTCGCGAAGCGTGCTGTCACAGCTCCGGGCAGCCGCACAGGAAATGACATCAGAGCACAAGAGGGTGACTCATTTGCATAGAGGCTACGTTCGGGAGCGTCTCGCCTAGTAGCGCCCCAAACACACCCAACCCTCATCCCCGCATCCAACCCAAACACAGAGCGGGGGCTTCTTACACACTGCTCTCACAGCTCGGGACTCATTGTGTTTCGGACATAATGTACACCACAAGTAAAGACACCCCACACACACACACACACACACACACGGACGCACACGCACAGGCACACGCACGCAGACACACACACGCACGCACACGCTCACGTATGAATACATGCAGGCACACACCACACACCACACACACACAACCACACATCCACACACACACACACACACACACACACCCTCCCATGCTGCCTTCAGAAGCTTGGCAGCCATCAGCTGACCTGGCCAGTGAGTGGAAAGGGTGGGTGGGGGTGTGAGTGGGGAGGAGGAGGGGGGAGGGGGGAGGGGGGGCTCAATGAAACTGCAACTCTTCAAACAGCAGGAGAGCTCTGACGAATGTTCCCGTGAAACATCGGAAACCAGACCCCGATTTCTCATTCTTTTATTTTTTCCCTCTTCTTTTTATTTTTTTCTTCACATCAGACAGCCCCTTTTTTCGTGGGCATTTTTCCCAGGGTGACCCCATTATTATTCCATCGGGGACGTCTGCCCCCCCCCCCCCCCCCTCCACAGCTAATGGGTGGTCTTTCGTTGTTGGGGGGGGGGGGGGGGGGGGGGGGGTGCAAAAAGGAAGAGGAAAATAAAAGGCCCATGGAAACCGGACAACAATATAAATACACGTTAGAAAGAAAAGGGGCGGGGAAAACAAAAACCACGCATGCATGCAACATACGAGGAAGCTGACGGCCGCCAGGGCCGCGTGTGTGTGAGGGGGGGCCTCGTTTGAGCGGGGCGCACTAAGGTCTACCGGGGCGTCTGGGGGGGGGGGGGGGGGAGGGGGGGGACCGGACGCTTGCAGAGGGACACGCAGCGTTACTGCCGTGGCGTTTCTTCAGTCGGTTCAGTCAGAGAGTGAGCCGAGCTCTGCCTAGCAGACTGAGGAGGAGTTCAGAGAAGTTGAGATGATGGGGGGGGGGGGGGGGGTCATGACCTCCCTGTTTGTTTTCAGGATTTTCCGTTTTTTGAGTTTGACAATTCGTCATCATGTGATGGTTACGTCTATGTAAATAGTATAAGAGACTGAATTGCAAGTTTGAATTTTCATCGTATCAGTTTTTCCACGGCCTGGAAGCATTTTGTTGGTTTGGTGTAGCCATCAATGATTTACTCACTCTTTTTTTTGTCATCATGCTCATCGTGAATTATTCTAATAACCCGACTCTCGCTAGACCTCCCAGATTCATAGAGAGAAAAACACTGGTTCGAAGTACGAAGCAGAAATCATTCAGCGATGACACGAGATATTTCACAGTGTTACCGTCCCTCCTTTAATCGCCGCTGCGCCGAGCTCCGTGATTGGCCGTTCCTGGCAGTAGGAAGCGCGCCTGTGCCCTGCAGCATCCATCCATCTTGTGCCTATACCCCATGAGTGCCGAGCCTTCAGCCAGTGGCTGAGGGGGTGGGTGGGGGTGGGGGTGGGGGTGGGGGTGGGGGTCTACTGGAACCCCCGTGTGAGCGCCCCGGCTTTTGTTCCAAGGATCTGGAAGAATCCTGGCACCGGCCTCGGAGGTCAGAAGCACCAAATGATATTACCATAATCCCATTAAGTGTGTCTGAGGCCTCATGAGCTCAGGTCTGGAGGAGAAGGTAGAGTCGCGGCGGTGGTCGGGGGGCTCGAGGCAGGGCGGAGAGAAAGGAGAAGAAAGAATAACTGTGAACTCAGTGGGGGAATAAAAGGCTTGTGGTTTACAGAGAATCTGCGGGATGGTTTTAAATATCATATTTGAGCTAAGGTCTCCCCCGATGTCAGAAATCAGTAGATTAAAGTATTACAATGCAAAAAAGAAAAGAAAGTGAAGTCGGAGGGATTTTTCCGCGGCTATCCGTCTAGGAACGAGAGCTGCTTGAATAAACCAACGGAACCATCGTTTTGTACATCACGGATGCCATCCATAATAAAACAAAGCACTTGTAAGAATAAATAGGCTTAATACCCTTAGTGTATACGCTTTATCAAGGCTTGTCTGAGATGCCTCACGGTGCAGAAGAGGATTCTTTACAATAACACGGAGATTCTCCCGTCTCCCTTCCATTTGTTTTTCATTAGACCATAAAGTCCCTGAGCACTTACGCTCTCTAAACAGTAGTTTAGTCTTCTGCTGGCACCCAGAAACACCTTGGTAACTCAGAGAGTATCTTTTTACACACTTAATACCCCACTATATACATGGACGGTAAGGAGCATGATTTTGTGACGTTTGTTTTTGCGAACATGCTAGTAAAACTGATACCATCCTCTTCGGACTAACTTCAGACTATGCCAAGCCCAATTACTTTATACTTGATGTGTATCGTAGGGGTAATGTACAGCAACGGTTTATGGTGACCGCAACACGGGGCTGAGGTGTGATTGGGTATCATGGGAGGAATGAGGTGGAACATACAGTATAATGCTGCTTTAATCAGCTCTATACTGTATTCTGTTGTTTCACCAACGATTACAGAGGGTTCCTGCGTCGCTGATGCTTTGTTTAGGAAGTCCCTATTTAGCCAGATTGCTCGGCGTTTACCCTGAGTGCATTTGCGCCTGCTTTCGTTAGCCAACAGTGGTCGTAATTGTTCCGATGTTTGTCCTGGGCCCGAAACAATGCATGTCGGAATAGTACGAGAACTGAAAGAAAATACTGAGTTTCTCTCTCTTAGACTCGCTCTTAGATTACAGTAACAGGGCCAATTGTAACTGCTAATGGGGTGTGTGTGTGTGTGCGCGTGTGTGTGTGTGTGTATGCTTGTGTGTGTGTATGTGGAAGTCTATCAAACATCAGTCAGTATAGAGTATCAAGCAGAAGTTGTGTGCTAACAGTAGATTCTCATTTCTCCCTCATGGGGCCCCATCTCCAAAAACTCCCTCCTCCTACTCCCTCCCTCCCTCCCTCCCTCCCTCCCTCCCTCCCTCCCTCCCTCTCTACTGCCCGCCCTCCCTCCCTCCCTCCCCTCCCTCCCCCTTCCCTCCTATGTTTGCCCATTCCATCGATGGGACGACCAGTAGAGTCAATCCCTTGTCCAAACAGGTTAACACCTCAACCAACATGTAAAAGTAAAGTTCAGGGCCAACGCAGATTCCTGAGCACAAGACCCAGCCTAACCAGGCAGTAAACCAATTAATTAGAGCACAATGTCACTCACTTTGTCGTGGGAAAACAAGGGTGACACAAAGAGCACACACACACACACACACACACACACACACACACACACACACACAATGAAATGCACACGCACGCATGCACACATCAACATGCACCAAGGCACACACACAGAGACAGGCACGCACAAATATGCAGACACACACCTGCGTGTGCACACAAAAGCACACACACACACACACACACACACACACACACACACACACACACACACACACACACATTACCATGCGCAGACACTACCATGCACATAATACACACACACAAGCCAACATGCACAAACAGACACTCTCTCACACACACACACACACACACACGCACGCACACACACACACACACACACACACACACACACACACACACACACACACACGCAGACAAACACACACAAACACACACAATTAGCACTACTACACTTACCCAAACACAGAGAACATAAAAGTGTATTTGCCTCTCAAACTCTGAGCGTATTTATATATTTGAGTCGTAGTGGAAGTGTCATCTGGTTCTGGTGGTGGCTGTTTGAAGAGACCTCCTTTTCCTTGTTATATTGTATGCTAATGGCTCCCGCCCTCTTTTCACACATTGCTAGGCAAACCACCACTATCCCGCCAGCCTGGCTGTCCTAATTCATCACTATTTAGTAACAGTGTGTGCACATGTGTGTGTGTGTGTGTGTGTGTGTGTGTGTGTACGTTGGTGTGTGTGTGTGTGTGTGTGTGTGTGTGTGTACGTTGGTGTGTGTGTGTGTATGACTGCATGTCCGAGTGTGTGCATGTGTGTTATGTGTGCGGTAGTGTATGTGCTTGTGTGTTGCTCTATGTGTAAGTGTGTTTGTGTGTGTGTGTGTGTGTGTGTGTGAGTGTGTGTGTGCACTTCTGCGTGTGCTTCCATTTTGAAACCCCTCTCTGTTGTGGTCCATTTCCCAGGTGACACCATGGTGGTCACCCATAATTCTGCCTCCGTCCAGTAACCCCCCCACACACACACACACACACCCCCCTCCCCCCCCCCTTCCCCAACACATGTGCTCTGCCGCGGTCCCTCTCTGCGGCCGCACTTCCTCTGCGGAGAGACGAGCCTGGGATGAAATACAGCCCAGAGCGGGCCCCCGACGGACCAGCGGGGGGTCTCCTGCCCCCACGTGAGAGCCTGTCAGCCGGCCCCCAGGCAGAGGCCTCCGGGGCCCTGATACGGGGCCCGCAGGAGTAAACAGACAGTGTAGGGTTTCCTCCCCATAATGTGAGCAAATAGCCCTTTCGTTGGTACGGACGGTGGCGGTAACTCACTCTGAGGGAAGGAGCTAACAAGAAGCCGGCTATTAGTTTGTGCTCGGGGCCAGCTGGTGGCTGGTGGCTAGTGGCTAGTGGCTAGTGGCTAGAGACATTTTTGGAGAGATTTTTTTTTTTCTTGGCTCTTTTTCAGGTAACAGAATTACGAGTGGATACTGACTAAGAAAATAGTTAGAGCTTGCCGAGTCTCAAAACCTTTTTCTTACATCTTATATCTTCAGTATCCACTCGTAATTTTTTTTTAACCTGAAAGCAACCACCCCCCTAAAAAATAAAGTAAGAAAATATCTCGACAAATATTTCTGCAGGCTCTTTGGTAAATTAATGGAGGTTAATGGGAGGTTGGAGGAAGGGGGGGGGGGTGAGTTTACTCTGATGTGGGTCGGCCTATTACTTTCTCCACAGGCCTTCCAGAAGTTTCCCTCTACCTCTGAGGGATCAGCAGTTTTTCATGGCCTCGCTTGTCTCCCTAGGAGGGAAAACATCACCATTTACCCCCGCAAGATACCTCCCCAGAAAACTCAACTTCCAGAAACCGTGGGCACATACCCACTTGCTGAAGTCCGCAACGCATCTATAGTGATCTGCTGGAGGGCTCATTGGTCTCATACACATACATATGCTTTGTATAATTTCTGCCCAAGTCATTTCCACAGTGCAAAGTCAATGTGACCACGATGTGTTGTTGGAATAGAAACCACCACATCCACCCCTCCCTTTGCATATGCCCCCTGTTTTCTCGTCTGGCGCTCAAAAACATGGAATTAACATAATATCCCAGAGTGCTTTGCGGCAGCAGCTGAGGGGAACAGTGTGTGTGTGTGTGTGTGTGTGTGTGTGTGTGTGTGTGTGTGTGTGTGTGTGTGTGTGTGTAGGGTGACCACATGCTCAGGGTGACGGAGTCTGACACATGTTAGATGTATAACCACCCCCCCCCCCCCCCACACACACACATCTCCAGCACAACAACAGCGGGAGAAAGTGAGAGGGAAAAAGAGAGGGAGAAAGAGAGATACAAACACAGCGGGAGGGTGAGGGAAGGGGGAGAAAGGGTGAGTGTCGTCCCACTCAATGTTAAGTACCCCTGTTTACGTGTCCCAATAAAATTATAAGAAGCAAAAGGAGCTGGCCAATTCATGTGGAAAAATTAGACGGTGGAAAAATGAACACCGAGGTGCCAGTCTTTTATGAGGCAGTAGAAATGGGAAGGCTGAATCGGAGTCCATTTTCAATCCTTTGATACGGCTCACGCAGCAGGATTTTAATATTAAAGTTAGCCAGTTAGCACCCAGTACCCCAGCACCCAGCTAGATGCCAGTTACCAGGCGTTATCATCAGGGTGACGGTAATCTCTCTCTCTCTCTCTCTCTCTCTCTCTCTCTCTCTCTCTCTCTCTCTCTCTCTCTCTCTTTCCCTTCCTCCCTCCCTCCCTCCCTTCCTCTCTTATCGTTTCCTCTCAAAGTCTTTCACTTTCGGTAACTTTCTGTGAAATACCAGAGAGACGTTAGGAGAACAGACACCCGGCCGTTTCTTTAAAGGGCGCACATTAAGTGAAATACCTTAACTTCTACAGTTTGTTATTGTTCTAATGAGGACCATAAACACACCAATCTATTTTGCAGCAGCCAAATAGATCGGTGTATTTGTGATGAATGGTCTCGTTTGCGTCGCATACCCCCTGAGCAGGGAAATTAAAGTATTAAACCTAAAAGACTCCGGTTGCCATGGTCACCGAGTCTAGTGGAGATTAATGGGTCCTTTGCGATCCTACTGGTTCTGACCGTCCAAACGCGAGGATGGGAAGAGCCCCTCTTTCCTGGGAAAAGTCGTGCCTCGTCCTGATTGATGATGGCGAAAACTTTAAAAAATTCTCTCCTGGAAGTGTCAGCAAATATCACAGCGCAGGTTCAGCTATTTGAGTGCTCATGTGCAAAGATCTAGCAGGCCTGTTTGACACCTTGTTGAGGTTTTCCTTTTCCTATGCTCCCCTTCCCCCCCCCCCCTCGGCCCTCCTCATCGCTCCTCCATCCGTCCGGGCCCTTTGGTCCAAGGCGGCGACCCCTAGATTTCAACATGGCTCCACTATCCCCCCCCCCCCGCCCCCGCCCCTTGCAACAAACCAAACATCCTTTGGCCTCCGGAATCGGTTTCCCTCCGGTCCGCTCATCAACGGATTTCAGTAGCTTTACTGGATTTGTTGGGCAACAAATGGATGTTTAGTCTCCTGTGTCCTAACATGGCCTCATCCAACCCATCGCCATAATATGTTCTGAACGAGGTGATGGACGGCCTTGTGGTGACTGTACTGTGTTCAGTCCAAAAGACAGCTGTTCCAGCCATGGACGAGCTGTTGTGAATAAGGGGTGAAAGTGAAACCCCAAATGGAAGTGCAACCCGACACGGTCCTTGTACACCTCGTTTTCTGGGTGGCGGGATTCACTTCTTCAGCTGCAGTAGTTGAGACCACCAAAAATATGGAAGGAACACTGCGAAGATATATTAATAATATACAGTCAGAGATGTACTGTATCAACCCTGACAGCTTGACAGTTGAGCTCGACCGAAACAAGACCCAAACAAGAGCCTGAGACGGGCCTGTTTCTAGGCTTGCAAAGTCACTCACAATTTAGTGACTTACAGAATCCCCCACTAAGATCCAAGAAGCCACTGGTGCATATCAATGACCCTCATCTACTGAGACAGAGAAACAGGCAAAAGAGAAAATAAAAAAGGACAGAGTGATGGAGAAAAGTGGGAGTGAGTGACAACAAAAAGAGGCAAAAAAAAGGGCATTCCCCTCTCCGGATGCACACGGATACACACAGTGCACACACACACACACGCACACACACACACACACACACACACACACACACACACACACACACACACACACACACACACACAGGGAGACAGACACACATAGACCCAGGCGCGGGCGGGCGGGCAGGTCAGTGAAATATGACAGCGCCACGGTGGAGGAGGTGGGGGCAAGGGGAAGCCATATTGGAGCAATCTTATTCTGTGGTCATTAATCGTATCCTGCTGTTGCAGCCTCCCCGACTGTGTGTGCTGAGCGTATGTCAAACACATTTCCCCTCTCTCGGTGGGCGCGCTCCCAGCGAGCTCTCATGCCACACAAAGAAACAAAACCCGGGAGAGCTCCTGAAGGCAGACAGGCCAGATAATCTCCCTCTTGGACTCCGATGCCCAGGCCTGGAGCCAACAAGAAAGACTGTGACCGGAGGCTCCGGTCCACCCCACCCCCCCCCCCCCGCCCCTCTCTCCCTCTGCCTGGACAAAGTAGTCCTCAGGCCATGTCTGCCGATGCTAACCTGATTTAATAAAAGGAGAAATGGTGGTATAGCAAATATACGTTGATTCGCATTGAAGCGGAAATATGTTCTTGGGGGCAGTGGGGGGAGACTGGTTGTTTTTTTTTGGTTTGAAGGCTGTGAATGCTACTGTACCGATTCAGCTTATCACCCTGGTCACTTTTTCGGCGTAACCTTGACATTTCCTACAAGATGAGCTGAAATATATCCGTTCTTTCTGACAGGGTGCATACAAAGTGACATGTTGCGACACGGCAGGGCTCTGCAATCAGGTACAAAAGTAATTATTCCAGATGCATTCCTGATAGGGAAGTAATGGTGACACTATGTTACCGCATTCATCAATTCGGAACATGGACAATCCCTGGGCAGGCCGTGTGCATTTGGCAAGAGTGTCCTCTCCATTCCTCCCTTTATCCCTCCATCTCCCTCTCCTCCTCCCCTGCCTCATTCCCTCCCGCTGTGAGCTGCCTCATTAGGGAAGTGATGATGTCATCATGACTGACATGAGCCGCGGTTGGCCAAGAGAGTGACATAAGGAGAGCTACTCTGTCGGTGGAGCAGCGCTAATGCGCATCAATTCAGCGATCCCCCTTCTGGGTTTCACAGAGATCTTTGGAACGAAAGAGTCCAGGAGATGGACAGAACGTATCGTTCCAAGACAAACTTACAAACGTTAATCCCTTTTTTAGTATTATCATTATCCTTGTGTTCTCGTAGGAAAATCCATTCGGTCAGACTGTAAAATAGTCGACCCAAACCAAACACATAACATAATAATGCTTATTCGTAATTCCTTTTGTAATAGTCATCGATCAAAAAACGGGTCGTAGGTACGTAAGAGCGAAGATCGCAACTGACAAAGGGTTGTCAGAAACCTGAGCAGCCCCTTGACAAATGAAGTCTCCAGAGCAATGGAAAGTCAGTGGGAGCTCCCATCCATCACGGCGCTGGCAATGGGCTGAAGGGGCCGTCTCTTCAGTGACAGCCTGGCCTGAGATGCTGACCAGATAATAGATTGTGAGTCTGTCAAGAGCAAACTGATGGAGGAGCCATATTGATCACAGATCAAAGCCATTTCCCCCCTCATTCCAGCCGTCTGCAGTCTTCATAAGAAAAGTGCTTTTTAAGTTCTGGCTCAAGAATACGATCGCAACCGACTGGACATACTCTGTGAGCCGGGAGAAGAAGTCTGGCGTTTTCCTCTTACCTGACCAGATGGCTGGATCGTGGGTGACCTCCACTGCTTACACACACATATTTGACCCAGCTGCTCCTCTTTTACAGGAGCTACCAAAATAAACATGTGCCGAAACCTGAGGCCTCAACAGCAGCCCACAATGAAAACACAGGAGCCAGAAAGGACAAACACGATCATCATGGCCCGGCTAAAATTAAACCCTAATCTAAATGTGACAGCAACAAGTAGGACCCGCATTTGCACACTTGCGGACATAAAGAGAGACACTTAAGATGAACAGATTAGCCCTTCAGTGGTCGGGGGGGGTGTGGAGGAAGTGAGCGACGTCTTGACAGAACCCCTTGAACCCGACGTCTCGGTTCCAGGGACTACCTGTCACAGGGGACAGGAGCTGGATGATGGATTGGGTCCTTCTCCGCAGGGTCAACCGGGTGTCCTGGAGAAACCTCAACATTCATCAGATCCCCACCCCCCCTCCTCCCCCCTAGGCTCCTCCAGATGGGCAGCATTGTTCCCGGGCCACCCTGGCAGGCCGCGGAGAGCCGCAAAGGCCCCCGTGCTAACGACAGCCATGTCAAACAGGGCAAAGTGGACAGCCTACATCTGGGCCTGCCCTGCCGTACACCTGTCTTTAGGGAAGGGGGTGGGGGGGTTTTCGTCTTCTAGTAGGAAGACGAAACAAACAGGCCTGATCTTATCAATACCCCCCGTTACTTGTCACTGGTACTAAATGGATAAAAAAAAGGGGGGGGGGGGGGGGGGGGTGGGTGGGTGGGACTGGGGGTGTGGTGGACAATAGCTGTCATTACAATTACTGGGCCGAGAGGGCGGACGGTAGGGCATGAGGGACGAGGGGTGGCAGTGGACAGAGCGCTGGCAGAGCTCTCCGTGTCCCGCTGTATGAGCAGTGAGGCGTCGCAATGGATCCTTAATTGCGGAGAGAGGCCCTAATTGTGCCGCCAGGACAGGGGGTAATGAGTGACTAATGAGTTAATCCCGAGGCAGCCATCCGTGACGAGGCGAAGGCATGCGCTCGCAACAGTAATTACAGCGCTGCTCGTTAACCTCCGGGGCCACGGCCGGCCCCCGCACCCAAGGGAGTGATGGTGTTTTTTCTAATTCCCTCATCATCTCTCTCCGTCGGAATGAGCGGAGGTTTTGGAAGGTTTGGACAACAGGTAGGTGCAGTGCGGTGACTTAGATGTCGCCCCCCCCCCCCCCCCCACCATCTGTTAATCAGTCGATGAGAGGTCAGGACGACACCGCTGGAACAGACGAGGAGTTTGAGGAGAGTCGCCAGGTTGTTATCCTTTGTTGACGGAGCTGCGTGTGTCTTTGAGGGGAGGGGTCTGTCGGTGGTGGTGGTGGTGCTGAGGGGAGGAGGAGGAGGAGGAGGAGGAGGAGGAGGTGGGTGGGTGATGGAGGTCTACGTGATGCCTGGGCCCCACCACCGTGACACACACGTCATGGCTCTCTGCGAGGCGCTGATCTCTTCCATATGGACCTCGGGACGGTCAGTGTGTTTACATGTGCTGATCCCCAAGGCCTGTTCCAGAGCCCCAGCTCAGACAGGAACCCAGTGGAAAGGAGGGGAAATGTGTGGTGAAGACCCAACAAAGTCCAGTCCAGGCAAATCAGTATGGAGCAATGGATCAATCCTGCCAATATGGCCGCCGGTTCCACAAACCCATGGCCACGTAGGCCCGAAACACACTCACGCGATCGGCGGGATGATCACGTCCGTCAAAGGTGAACGATCGGGAGAGGCACCAGAAGTCCAGGCCAAGTCAACCCACTTCACCTGCATGGCAGCATTTCTCGGTTATTTTTGCACCTGCAATTTGCAGATATGGTCGCGTCGCAAATAAATGTG
>NC_140271.1:14898257-14918925 GCF_964030765.1 Micromesistius poutassou | reverse complement strand
GGCTAGGGTTTCAGGCTCGGAGGCTGGACTTCCTCCTGAGGGTGCAGGCACACTGTTTGTGTTGCTGCCTGAAAAACAGACAGGAAGAAGCTTTTTTTTTTCTGCTCCCCACCCCCCCCATGACACCCGCCTCCCCTCTTTCATTCTCTGCCCCCCCCCCCCCCCACACACACACACACTTTTCTTTCATCCTTTCTTTCACTCCATTTTGTTTTTTAGCCACTGCAGATGAAAAAAAAACAACAACTCTTCTTCTCCCTCATCTCGTCTTCGCAGGCCGACACAAAAGGCTTGTCATGCAGGCAGACGGCGTGGACGCTGACTGTACAGTATTTAATTGGGTTAAAATGAGTGTGAAACGCAGCGCTCCGACTGTTCCACGAGGGAAATTCCAGCCTGGAACTGCTGTGGGGTGTCGATGGGTGTCAAGAGGAGGAGGAGGAGGAGGAGGAGGAGGAGGAGGAGGAGGAAGAGGGTGACGGGGGTAATGAAAGCAGAGATCCGTCGCTTTCTGACAGATTGCTACAGACAGCGAAACCCGACACCCTGTTTATTTGACCATGCTTTTCCGTACACGTGTATCATATTCAAAACCACAAGCGTCTCTCTCTCTCTCTCTCTCACTCTCTCTCTCTCTCTCTCTCTCTCTCTCTCCCTCTCTCTCCCTCCATCTCTCCCTTGCTCTCTAACAATGCATGAGCTGTTCGGGGAGGGGGGTGGGGGGGCGGGGGGGGGGGGGTGGTTGTGCATCACAAAAGGTCTCAAAGTGGGTAAAAACACACGCTTTCATGTGCCACTCACACACTCCCTCTCCACTGCCACTGCTGATCTGCAGGAAAACAGTACACACACACACACACACACACACACTAACCATCCGAAGAACAAACAAGATCATACACATGCACGGATGAGGCACAGCTATATGTCACACGGACATATGGGTACATCAACATGTATGGACACACCTGCACATCTGACCCCGCCCTCGCACACCCACACCCACCTGGTAAGTGTGCTTACATGTACACACACCTCGCCACAACCGGGAGCATACACCCACAACCGATGTATGCATGATGCATGCATGAAACCACACACTCACATCACAGCTACATCTGACAAAGACACACATGCACACACACACACACAAAAGTGTGCATACGCGTACACTGAGCACAAACAAGAACACAAACGTGCATCAAACATGTATGAAGAAAGGCACTCAAACCAACATTGCTTCATGGACATTCACACCTGTGGGCACACATCTGCCTGCTGCTGCTGAGGTTATCTTTCAACAGCCACCTGGCGATCTCCAAACAATTATAAAGCCATCAGAAGAGGGAATACTGGCCCTGGTGTGACCATCGTAAAAACGCCGGCCAATAAAGGGACACTAGCCGTGTTAGCTGACAGATTTTGTGTACTTTGCAGGCTGCTCTAAATGTACGCGACTGTCCAGACTTGTCGAGATCCTTACTTGTGATGAATACGCGCTCTTCAGAGTGCATCACAATCATTTATTGGTCAAACGTCCCCCGCGTCTGAGAACTTCAAAGCCAAGGCTTGATGCCTTCAAACGAAAAAAAAACACATGTACAGGCTTTTTCTTTTCTTTCTTTAATCTAATAAAACATTATTTCTTCTATTGGATCTCACTGGAGTATTTCGGATTGAAATGCTTCAAGAGCTCTCGTGTATTCGTGGGATACATGTAGAACACATTTGACACATGGAACAATACGATTTCGACACTCTTGCACGAAAAGCTTCGACGTCCACAGACGAATTTCGCGGGAACCAAAACATGCTATTAGGATTGTCAGCCGTGTTTAACGTCAGGAAAACACCAAGCCCTGTTTAGATCTCCGGCTCTCAGAAAACTCGATGCTCTCTGAAACCCCACATTTGGTGAACACATGTTTTGATTAGCACGTGCCAAATAAATATGGCATTCGCTATAAAGGCCATTGAAGGGACTCTGGGAAGGAATTAGAAACTCCTGGTGAATGACCCTGTTGGCCGTAAGGGAACGGCACCACCCACTCTTTGCGGGCGGACCACTTGATGGTATCGGAGCCGGTGGCTTGCTAGTTGAGGGGAGCATTTCTCTGCAGCTAACCTCACAGCATTACAAACTTGCTAAAGATGGCTCTTCTTTATACAAGGGCACCAGGGAGCACGCTCAACACACCACTTCCTTCTTTTTTTCCCAGCTAAACTGCCCAGATTCAAATATAATATAAATCTGAATGAGTCAGGGATGGTTTCATCTTTTACTTAAATTACAATTACTAATATAATTATTGTTCATATATTGCCAATTGAAATTGATTTATGGATGTCAAATCCTACACATAGTCCCTTACAGCCTATGTTTGAATTATTGTCAACAAGCTGCCTTGATGGCGTCAATACATGATTAGCATTCAACAGATCAGATTTTGACTGACCCAACCTAGGTTAGTCTCATTGAGGCATCACAATACGAAAAAACTACAGAATTTCATGGCAGCATTTAAAAAAAGAAGAAGAAAGAAAACCATAGGATAAATCTAACAAATACGGGAAAAAAAATTGAACAATGCAAAAATCTAAAAAACTTCTAAGACCACCCGTGCTCGCCCGCATGATTGTGGCCCTCGTGTCCAATCAGATACTGTGGATCAGGACTGTTTACAGAAGACAGCCAGTAAAGAGCAGGGTCCAGGGAGCGGGCCACATGTTGCCCTGCTCCGGGGTGTTTGAGTCACCAGCTACTAGTAAAACAAACAGCCACAAGACATGGGGATCCGATGCAAAGGTAATAAGTGTTCATTAGTGTTAATGGCCTGGCTCCTGGACCCAATCTGGTGGAGACCAGAGGATCACATCCAGTTAATGTAAACAAACCACATAAACACTAAATAAATCTCCTTGCCCACTCATTCTTGTGAAGGCATTTCTTTCCCCCCAGAGTGCAAGTAGGAGAGCAGCATAGCAGCGAAGGTCAAGAACAATATGATGTTAACTTCTAGAACCATCTAAACAATTAACTCTGACATAAACCAAAGGTGAAAAATGGTTAGGTTGCCCACATGCGTACCATTGCATGGTAAAGGCATTCGAGTTCATTTGCAGGAGAAGATGGAAATGTCCAATAGTTCGGCTCTCGAAAAACGAAAATCGAAGACTAATCTCCTGAAGAACCGCAGGGGATTTACAAGATCTTCCAAAAAAAGTTTTTTGGGGAGGGACAAAACAATAGTAAATTGGAACATATGCAATGGGCTGGGACATGAAAGCTTGGGATGAGATAGACTAGGCTATAAGCTAGGAAAAGCTAGGATAGAAGAGGCTAGGCTATATGTTAGTACAATGTAGGATAGAATAGGCTAGGCTATAGGTTAGTACAATTAAGATAAAATAGGCTAGGCTTTACCAGGCTAGGCTTGGACAAAATAGGATAGGCTAGGCTGGCCTAGGAATCAAGATGGGTTTATTACTCGATAGCCTAGAATAGATTGTCGTATCCTGTGCTAGGCTAAGCTAAGCAAGGCTAGGCTTGGCTATAGTTTAGGATAAGACGATATACGGGCTAAGCTATGCTATGCCAGGAGAGTTCAGGGGTGTTGCCCACCCATCTTGGTTCCACCTGAGCCCAGTGGGACACACAGCGATAGGCTTCAACAGTCCAGCACCCCCACCCCCCCCCCAGCCGGCCAGCCCCCCGACGGCGATGACCCGCAGCGTAAACAGCGTCCCGGGCCGGGCAGGGGGAGCGAGAGACCCCGTTTATTTATGAATCCGTCTGGTTCCCGGGACCGCAACACTAAAAGGGGACGAGGACAGGACTAAAGAGGAGTGAGCGTGATGCGTCCACTCCGACGCGATGCGGTCGGCCTTCTCTCTCTCTCTCTCTCTCTCTCTCCGGCTCGGTGGAGACAGCTGGCCCACCTACAACGATTCTCCTCGTATACGATGGGTGTGTGTGTGTGTGTGTGTGTGTGTGTGTGTGTGTGTGCGGGACCGTGTGTGACAGTGTGTGACCGTGTGTGTGTGATCATTTGTGTGTTTATGAGTCAGTGTGTGTGACCGTGTGTCTGACCATGTATATGAGACTGTGTGTGTGTGTGTGTGACCATCTTTGTGTGTGTGTGTGTGTGTGTGTCAGTGCGTGTGACCATGTGTGTGACCATGTATATGAGACTGTGTGTGTGTGTGTGTGTGTGTGTGCGTGTGCGTGACCATGTCGGTGTTGCCTCTGCTTTGATGTGACCGTGTCAGCTCCAACCAGAGGTAAACTATATATATACACAACACCCAGCTCTAATATGTTGATCCCTCGCCTGTCGGGAGATGAAGCGCTTAGGCGGTTAGGCGCAGATTGATCATGTTTTAAAATAGCGTGGTCACGGTCACTGACACAAAATCTATTTTTAAACTGTAAGAAGTGTGAAGAATGAAACCTAACTGTAATAATACTATAGTATTCAGACGAAAGGCATTGTCCAAAAAAGGCCAAAGTCCAGGTTCCATATTCCTTTAGTGCAAAAATGCAAATTGCAGGCATAAAAACACATTCAAAGAGGCCCGCAGACATTGACATTGATTTTGTCGCTTAAATGAAAGTTGACATGAATCCGTAACATTAACAGCTTCCTAGGGCTCCTGCGAAATAAAAGCGCAAGGGCGTAAGTCAGGGGAATTCAGGGAATTTATCCCGGGTCTTATCGGTTGCGAAAAAAAACCCTGCGAAGTATAAAAGTATGCGTAGGCAAAGTCCTGTTGACTCAGAGTCGTCTCGCCTGCGCTCTCCTAAACTATATCAGTTGAATGTGTCTCTCTCGTTTTCGACGCCTTTATTGCAGCTTTACAGCTTAATAGCCCGGCTGCAGAGAGCCAGACGTTGGAAGGTGTTTTTTACAACCTCGCTCTTTAAGTTCCTTGATGCAGGGGACGCATCATGTCAGCTCTTTACTGTACAGCACGAGAGCAGGTACACACACACACCCACACACACACACACACACACACACACACAGCCGCCTTATTTTCATGTTTCGTTATCCATCAAGAACGCCTTGACCCATAGACCCGGGGCACACTTAGATACTCACACGCACACACACACACACACACACACACACACACACACACACACACACACACACACACACACACACACACACACACACACACACACACAAAGAGCTCAGAGTAACCCGAGTAAAGTACATTGGCTCAAGGGTTTTCTGTTTTCTCTTAACGTTCGTCAAACAACCACAATAATGGCCCCACATATAAGACACTATTTGACATTGAATATGCTCTCGCTTTTGTTGTTAAGTTAAGTTAGTAAAACAAAACCCGATTCATTGACTCGCCATCAGGGTGACGCAACACCATCACAACTGAATAGGGCAGAGCGGAATACACACACACGCACGCGCACACACACACACACACACACACACACACACACACACACACACACACACACACACACACACACACACACACACACACACACACACACACACACACACACACACACACACACACACACACACACACAATGGTGCTGGGGAAACACTGCTCCGCTACTGCAGTTACAAAACAGTCTGTCAGTTATTATTCATAACTGTGCACGCTTTTGTTTTGAAGGACCAATGTTCTGTGCCCGTCTCAGTCCGGCGTCACTAAACAGCCGCATATGGGCGGTTAAACTCGACACACATGCACGCACACACCTAAACACACGCACACACACACACACACACACACACACACACAGACGTAAATGCACATAAACATTCAAACACACACACACACACATATTCAAACAAACAAGCACACGTATACACAAACACAGAGTTACACATTTGCACAAACATGCACACAAACACACACAAACGCACGTAAACATTCAAACAGACACACACACACACACACACACACAAATACACATTCAAACAAATATGCACACACACACACACACAGGCAGAAAATAATTAAGGAGGCCCACAAGACAAGCACACAGCACACACACACTATGTATGTATACACCCACCAAAGGGGTATAAACATTGCACAATCACGCTGAACACATGCACAGCATCAGCTAATTAAAAGCGTGCAGCCTTTTAATGCCTGTTTATATCTGACCGCTCGGTAAATGCACTCCCCCTGCAGCGTCGTCCACGTGGACTCAGGGCCCAGGGAGAGAACGCCGAGCAGGGGAACTCAGAGGAGGGGCGGGCGGGCGGGCGGGCGGGCGGGAGGGAGGGAAAAGGTAGGAAGGTGAGGGAATGAAAAAGGAGCCACATTTTTCGTTTTTTTTTCTCCAGGCAAAACGTTTCACGTTAAATTAAAAGGCATCAAAATGGACACAGAGGGAGAACATGAGCCGGTGAGAGGTGGTGGTCCGGTGAGCGGTGTCCCCCCCCCCCACGGCACACCAGTACCCCGAACAGAGCGGTTGTTCTTTGATGGGGGGATGCGCGATGGGGAGGCGGGGTGAGCCGGTGAGGGGAAGAGGAGGAACTGAGGAGGAAGCAGGAGAGGAAGGAGCTTCGATCAGGACCATGTGGGCTTTTTAATGGCTGCTACCGCTTGCTGCCTTGGCAGGTGAGGGGCACGCAGGGACCGGGGGGGAGACGGGGGGAGACGGGGGGGGAGGCTAGGTGGGTGCTTGGTTATTGGCCGCACCCACAATTAAAGCCGATAGGCTGGCAGCCGGGACACCCGCCATCCGTAGCACTCAACGGCAGCACTCACATTTTCCAGAAACGTTTAATTTTTATTTTTCTCCCTTTCTCCCTCTCCCTGCCTCCCCCTTTTCTCTCCCCCCCCCCCCCCGCCCCCCGCCACCACCCCCTGTCCCTTGTTACCCGTGATTGTGTAGTAGTCGTGCATAGCAGGCAAGTCGGCCTGACACTGTGCAGCGCGGCTCGGAAAACATGAACTGTCCGTGAGTTTGATCCCCCGGATCTGATAGAACGACGATGTTTAAAAGAACGGAAAGGTCGGCGCATGCCTGCAGAGCTGGGCCCCGGCCACGGGAGCCAAGAGAGGCCCGGAGTGAGGCCTCTGTAGCACAGTAAATGGGTTGGAGCGGCCCACAGCCTGATATAACCCACTGTCCACGCTTCCATACCGCCCTGCCTTTATGGGCCAAGGGCAGCCCGTAAAGCGCTGGTGCTACGGCATGACCTGCCTTTATATAGGTCACTTCAGAGTTGGGCTCGGAAATTAATTTTCCCATTTTTATGCACACATGAGGTCTGTAAGTTCAAGACGATTTGGGCTCTGTGTGCGCGCGTGCGTGCGTGCGTGTGTGTGTGTGTGTGTGTGTGTGTGTGTGTGTGTGTGTGTGTGTGTGTGTGTGTGTGTGTGTGTGTGTGTGTGTGTGTGTGTGTGTGTGTGTGCGTGCGTGCGTGCGTGCGTGTGTGAATAATGTGTGCATGTGCACGTCTACTTGTGTGCGAGTATGTCTACGTGAATGACGCGTGGGTGTGCACGTCCACGTGTGTGTCTGCGTGTGTCCATGTGCATGTGAACAATGTGTGCATGTCTGCGTGTGTGCGTGTGTGTGCGTGTGTGTGTGCGTGTGCGTACACGTGTGTGTGCCCCCCCCCCCCCTAGTCTATGTATATGTTTGTGTCTGCGCGTACGTGTGTAACCCAGAGACAGATGTGCGAGATAGTCTAGCCTGGCAGAGAGTTTACAGTTCCAGAGCGCAGTCTTTCGTAAACCAACGAGGGAACACACACAAACATGTGCACCCACCTCACACAGACCGCCCCCTCCCCCATCACCCACCTCACACAGACCGCCCCCCCTCCCCCATGCCCCCCCCTCCCTAGTTACGCCATGCCAGAAACCAAACTTACACGACCCACACTGGTAATGTCCTCCGCATGTGCAAATGATTGTATTTAAGTGTGTGCGATTGTGTGTGCGTGTGCGTGCGTGCATAAGTGTGTGTGCAACACGTGAGTGTGTGCGTGTGTGCATAAGTGTATGTGTGTGTGTGTGTGTGTGTGTGTGTGTGTGTGTGTGTGAGTGCATAAGTGGTGTGTGAGTGCGTGCACAAGTGTGTGTGATTGTGTGCGTGCATGCGTGTCTGTAAACGTGTGTGTTTCTGTGTGTGTTTATCCCGAACCCGCTACCAGTGGATGTCCAGAAGTCTCCCCATCCCAGCTGTCCTCACTGGGGGAGGGGGGGGGGGGGGGGGGGGGGGGGGGGGGGGGGGCGGTGTTGCGGGGCCCGTTCATGTCCAGGAGAAGTGGTGCCTAAGTTTCTATACGCTTTAGGGATTCCTACTCCTCGGTCGGCATCGCCATTGTAACCCCCATTAGATTAATGGGTGAGGTGCACCCACATTGCGGTGTGTGTGTGTGCGCGCGTGTGTGCGTGTGTGCGTACATGTGTGCGTGTGTGTGTGTCGACTCCTCCAACAAGGCCTGTTAATAAAAGACTTGCCACAGCTACCAGGGCTGTGTTAATAGCAGAGCGAGCTCGGGCAGAGATAGGGGAGCATAGGGAGCACGCAGCCCCAGCAGCACAGAGCCACGCTGTGGAGGAGTTAAAAAGGCCCTTTAATTGGGGGCCGTTTCCACATATGGTGAATTGGAGTCTGAACTGGACCGTATTTCCCCCAGCCCACCTCAACATGCCCACGTTTGGCCCCCTCTCCGCCCTCTCTCAACACATCGGGAACAGAGGCATTCAATGTTGGACTTTGGGAAAATGAAATATGGATATCGGCCCATATGCGGGGGAAGCCATGTCAATCCGCCTGTCTGTTTTCTGTCTGTGTCTGTAAGTCTGGCTCTGGCCAGGGTCAAGCTAGCCGGCAGAAGCAGTAATGGAGAGCAGGAGGAGCGAAGATGATAATCGATGGTTTTGAAGGAGGAATAATTCTCTTCACGGCATAACAGGAGATGAGGAAGACAAACAGTTGGCACCATTTACTTTTTCCTTGTTGCGGATTTCCAAAAGAAAAGGGTTCGATTTTGCCTCACTGTTGACAGACTTTTTGACACAGATTCTAGTGTCAACAACACCCCTTACAAAAGACCTGGAAGCGCCACACAGTATTGGCGGTGAGAAACACTTTCACTGATTAAGAAGCGGGAAATGAAAATAAAAATGTCCACTTTATGGCTTCTAGGAATATCACACAGAGTGTGTGTGTGTGTGTGTGTGTGTGCGTGTGTGTGGTTTGGGGAGGGGGGGGGGGGGTTGGCTATGCACCTGTAATGTCAGTGGCTTAAGTATTTTAAATGACACACAAAATCAAGGCTCTGGATTGGCTGCAGATAACGGACGTTCTTGACACCGTGTGCCATAAAGTAAACTGAGCTCGTACATATTAGAAGCAATATGTGAGTGAGTGTACGTGTTACAGTATGCAAGGCGCACATTGAGATAGATAGCCAATACAAAATGTTCTACATATGTTATATTAAGACCAGGCGCTCTTCACAGAAGATCTGCCCGGCTGTCAAATAAGGACATCGCGAGTTTGAAATGAACTGCAACACAGAAAGCATTCTTGCTTTCTGTGTGCAGCAACATACAACAACAACAAATGCAATGCTCCCAGGAACGCCAGTGTATTACTCAAACCGTATTAGATTACTGTAATAGCCACGTGGAAAGTACATTCAAGTTAACACACTTGAACATGAAAATTGTATTACAAAACCTACCGGTAGGGTTTCACATTGGTGTTGCACACATTCCACGCCGCCATCTTGGTGCTTTTTTCACCATTTACAGCGAGAACAACTGCTTGTGTGGTTATCCGAGAAGTGTTGGTCAAGAAGCACCAAGATGGTGGCCTGGAATGCGCTTCTTGGAGCTTCAGGTCACACGAATGAGTGGTTTTCCTACATCTTGTCAATTGAAATGATCTTTCTGCATCACACCCCTCTAGATGGATATGCCACACTTTAAATGTCTACAAAACACGAGCAATAGCACTCTATGTAGAATATGTATTTGCAAACAGAGGTTTTAAGCATGGACAATTGTGCTTATTTCTATATGCATATTTTCATGTGCTCTGAATGTCAGGAGGCTTAGTAACACACGTGACCTTTCTATTTGGAGCCCAGCATTTAACTGTTTAGTGCATGCAGTAATGTACTAATAAACTGATACTCAACAACTAAAGAAGATTTATTGGAAAAAAAATTGCCAAAAGTGTACCTATACCAGTACCACTAGCTGGTGATTTTCTGCGGCCCAGGACTGCAATCATGGCAAGGACAAGTTTTGAAAACTTGAAATAGGACCGACAGGGCCGTAGTGCAAGCACGGGCTGGTATAAGGAGCCCCATGCACGCACACAGGTATAAAACAAGAAGCACAGAATCTGATCAACACATGCATCTACACAAATCTACGCAAACACACAAACACACACACAAACACACACACACACAAACACACCAGAGTAGATCTGTGGGAACTGAATTATGAGAAGCACAAAATGAACGCCACTACTGTCACCCAATCATAAGCCTCCCCACCTGCTGTGCGATCATGTCACCTGCGTCTCTCTCTTTCTTTCCCTCTCTCTCTCTCTCTCTCTCTCTCTCTCTCTCTCTCTCTCCTCTCTCATTCTCTCTCTCTCTCTCTCTCTCTACCTCCATCCCTCCCGCCCCCAGCCTTCTCTCCCTCTCTCTTCTCTCTCTCTCCCTCTCTTTATTCTCTCTCTCTTATTCTCTCTTTCATTCAAGGCAATTCTCCATAGTTCCATGATGTCTAAAGTTCAGAGAACTGGACGGGGGCCAACAGAGAGCTGCGGGCCTTGCCAACTTTCCGTGTGTTGCTGGGTACAAAACTAAGTTCTAAATTCCGACTAAGGCAACCAAACTGGTTTAGTGCCATGTGACTTCACCCTCTCACTTGCTGTTGGACTTTCTCCGTTTTTTTTCTGGAGACCAAACTATACTCTACGCTAGCTACGAGAGCTTGTTGCGCATAGAAAGTCTGTCGGTTGAACGTCCTGCTTTGATATGTTTTTGGGATGCCGGTCTTAACAGTTGAGGTTTATTGAGGTTCACATGGGCTTATCAGCGTCGGTAAACACAGAGGCACGGGGTCCCTTTGATCCTTCAAAGAAAGATGAGCTAGCAATGGGAGCAATAAGGAGATAATGGTGCCAATCATAATCCATTACTACATAGATCACAGGGTAACTTTTGAAGAAGACCGGGCCCTTTTCCCTCTGATGTGGACTCGTTTCATGGCACCACAGTGCCACCTGGTGGCTACTGCAAAGTACGCCATCTACTCATATTTGAATAACCCTTTGTATAACTATGAACATTGAAGCGATTGCGAATGTAATGATAGGAGTGTGGGAATGTTATTGCAGGTGATGATGTTTTGGTCATGGTTTAGTAATTAATCATTTAATTATTTTACATTATTGGGAGACATTGTTGTGTTTGAAAATGCCACGTTTATCATGTGAGACATGGCAACATTTTTTTTAGACTAGACAAGTCGCTGTGGAGGTCTATGTGTGCAACCGTTGTAAGTCGCTTTGGATAAAGGCGTCTGTTAACTGCCCTAAAATGTAAATGGATATATGTATGTAAAGTACACGGTAGTTGTGTCTGTCGCATAAAGACAGAACAGAGCCACCTTGTGGCCATGGGAAGACACACATTTTAAAGTTCACAATTAAACAAAGTGAGAATATATGTACACAAAAGGTCAATTGTGCAATACGCATCAGGCAGATAATTTGTACGTTATTGGGCAAATAAAAAAATATAATAAAGAAGTAATTTAGTCAAGGCCAGAAAACCAACTGTGGCCTAATCTCAAGGTCTCCGTGGGCATCCACTGGCCCGCAGCTCTCAAGACCGCCAGTCTTGAGAGAGAAGAGGTTCCTCTCCCACAACCAGTGTTGTGCAAGTTCACACTTCACATGAACTAGTTCAAAGTTCAGTTCATACAAAAGAAAATAAATTCACGTTCATAGTTCACCAATTCAGTTTTGAACTAGTTCATGTTCAGTTCATTAACAGTTTTTTTTAGAAACCAAAGAAAAACTGTGGGAGTGAGTATTCTGTGCTTATCTTTTCAAATGAATCCTCTCCATTAATCTGCTGCCCATCACTACAATCTCAAATTGTTGTGGATATTATTTGTACTCATAATGCATTTATCACAACTAAGGCAGTAACTCTATTTAATAAACATGTCATCTGGACCTAAGCATCAATTCAGAATGTCACAAAATCTGAACTAGTTCAAGTTCAAGTTCTTTCGTTAAAAATATATTACGTTCAGTTCAAAGTTCATAGAAAAATGAACTTGTTCAATGAACTAGTTCTTTTGAACTAGTTCATGCACAACACTGCGCACAACTATGGGCCAACTTAAGCAGGCAAAGCACTGGGCTCACACCAGGACAACACAAGCTGTCCACCATCCACAGGAATGTCAGCATTCATACAATGACACAACTAAAACCATGAGAGTCAGCAGCAATCCACAATTAAAATAATGAGCAAATACATGATTTATGAATGACAGCTTGTATCTTACAGTGGGATTTAACGGTATCCAGCGTGGGAAAAACCTACTCACCATGAAACGCTGCTCTGTCAATCTGTGATATTATGGAACACACATGATAGTTTTGTTTATTATTCTATTCAATGAATCTCACTTGTATCCGTTAATGATTGCCGTAAGTGATTAACCAATATCCAAATGATATTAGAAGGGGCATATGAGGCTGATTTTACTACAGATAATGTAAGCATTGATACACAATGACATAATGCCTAATAGTCATTAAATGCATGACAGCCCTTAAGTACTAAAGTACTGGTTACCAGGATATAAAACAAAAAGTAAAAAAAAAAGTAAACTTGTCTTGGGCACCAGGTACCACTGCTTGAAGCTATAAGTTTGTATTAAGTTTGATGATGCAATGCAGTGTCCAGAGAACATTTCGATTTAGGTGTGGACAGCTAAGGTCAACGCTTCCCCTCAGTGCACACAGAACAATAAGTGATAGCAGAGCTAAGGTCAAAGACGGGTTACCGTTCTCACTCGGTCAGTGTGATGATTTCTTTTCACCACCTGAGGGCGACATTATCCCACGGAAAGAATATGTTGAGTCGTTGTAAAATGTAACGATTTCAATTCAATTATACTGTATTTGTATAGCCCTGAATCACAGTTACAGTCTCAAAGCGCTTAACATACCGTATTTTTATATAAATATAAATATATATTTTTAGAAAAATAATAAATTGCGATGGAAATTAAATGCATTCATACATGCAAAACATCAGCTAGAGACATATATGCACACATGAACAAAACCCAGCTATTCTGCTTATTATTCTTTATATTTAGAAATGGCTTAACTTTTCTTATAGGGAATCTTTGTATGTCTAAAATTACTGTCAATCATATAGTTATAACTATGGATCTACAGTCATAATTTCCATATCCTGATAGCACAGACACATAATCCAACTGCAGGATTAAGATGCTTTTCTAAACCACAACATGACTTGATTTAGATTGGAAAATACTATGCCACTGCTGGTGTTATCAGTAAATTGATTTTCATCATTAAAACGCGCAAATTCATCACCAACATAATTTGATTGGGACTGCATTCCCAAAATATCCAAATGTGTTGGTGGTGTTATCAGTAAATTGATTTTCATCATTAAAACACGTATATTCATCACCAACATAATTTGATTGGGACTGCATTCCCAAAATATCCAAATATGGATTTCTCAAAAGAAATGTCACCATTTGAAATTTAGACCATCCATCATCATGGGCAAATAATACAATCACTAATGTTGCCCAAAAAGCTCCACGAACGTGAGCGCTCCATGTGATCGTGTGTGCTCTAGTGGCCAGAAAGAGGCAATTCAGCCTAGTAAACCTTTGGGGTGCCGTTCTCACTATTCGCCAGAAGGGGGCAGTATAGTCTAACATTCCCATAAAAGCCACAGACTCTCATACCAGGACGTACATAACTGGACGCAACACTGTAGTCCACTCATCGTTTTGCTCTATTGATCAATAATATAATAAATAAGTATAAATATGAATTAAAGATCTATGTAGCCTATATATTTTACTATAGTCAAAACTCAGGCTTAGACCTAATTGTGTTGCCTATCCCACCATAACAACCACATGAACTGGATATTATACCAAAAGCTGATCAATAGGCTACTTTATTTCTTCAAAGATTGAGAAGTAGTTTTAGACGTTCTTTAACTTCTATATTGCTGAATTATATGGTTCATAATTGTATTAGAACCGATTTTAGACAATGCACTTCATGAGCATCAAAATACCTAAAGGTTCCTTAACACACATAAAAAAAAGACAGTTTAACCAGTCGTAATTAATCTGCTTAACACTGCAAATACAAACAGACATGCAGAGAGAATCAACACACACACACACACACACACACACACACACACACACACACACACACACACACAGCTTAGGACCCTGGTGGTCCGCCCTGTCCCAGGGAGGTCACACAGGAAATTACACGCTCCTCTTCACACTGAAAATGTCTCCTTTATCCTCCCACCGCGAGGCAAAGAAAGGAGGATAGAAGGAGTGAATGAGTGGAGAAACGTCAGGGGGGGAGGGAGAAAAAAAAATAAGACGCAAAACCGACCAAATGTGGTAAGGCTTCCTCACGTGTGTGTGTGTGTGTGTGTGTGTGTGTGTGTGTGCGCGTGTGTGTGCGTGTGTGTCTCTCGATGGCGACGACGTCGCCATGGTGACCCACACCCGGAGGAAAAAAAAAAAAGCGCAGAAAAAAAGTACGGCCGAACACGGTCGCAGGTTCGCTGGAATGTGACACTTGTGGGAGCGTGGGCCACAAAAGGAAGGAATTTTTTGCTCCGAAAATGAGGGCATAAGGGAACGAGTGAGGTCATCTGAACGGAGCGGAAATAAAAAAAAAGAAGAAGAAAAAAGGTCGGAGGAATGCCCGCTATTAGGGGTATCATAACCCCCGCGGTCAAGCCGTATTTAAGGTCTTGTTTCAGGAAGGACCCCTGGTGGGGCCCCAACAAACACGACGCCACTCTGGCACGTCTGCAATCCCACCCCACACAACTATTTTTACTATGTGCCTCGCAGAGTGTCTGTACAGTACTGTCTCCACAATGCTGGGGTTTATGCAAAACCCATGCATAAAAATAGAAACACACACACACACACACACACACACACACACACACACACACACACACACACACGGGGGCAGACAGACAGACAGACACACACGACTGCGGTTGACCGATGGAAAGACAATGGATCCGATTCACTTTCTCTGCTCTGCCCCGAGTCAAACATTCTACACACACACACACACACACACACACACACACACACACACACACACACACACACACACACACACACACGTCCAGCTCAGAGTCCCAGGTTGTTCCGCCTCCCTGTCACTCTTCTCCTCCAGATCTATGGAGCCCTTTTAGTTCATGTGTTTGGCGTGAGGTCTTCCAGGGGGGAGTCTGAATGGAGAGCTGTCTGCCTGTGTCTAGCGTCCCACAGAGATGCCCCTGTGCTTCCCGACGCAGTACCAGGGCTGCTGCTTCCTCACAGCAGTGCTACTCGGGCGGCACTATATACACCGTCTCCACGGCAAAATACTTTTGCAGTAAAAGAAAAGAAGAAGAAGGAAATGTCGTGAGGTAGAACTGCACGGTTAAATCCCATGTCGTACTTTGCTTTGTACATCTGTGTCCGTCTTTCTCGGGGAGGATAAAGGGTTACGGAGCACAGAACAAAACTCACATTCGATGACGAAACAAATGACCGAAGACGTCTGGATACAGCTGAAGTGAACGTTTTTCACTTCCCCCCCCCCCCCCACCCCCATAATAAGGGAAACACATCGCAGTGCAGATATTTTTTTCCAACCCTCGCCACATCCTCCCTGATTACCTGGCCTTGCTCCTACAAACCAGCTTCCCCTTTCTCACTCGCCCACCTCCTGTCCACTCCCACGAGGCCTTTGACTTTGCCACCTACCCGCCCCTAAGCTGTGGCTTCCCAGGAGGAAATCAGCAATCTCCTGCCATTAAAACCGCCAAACCACCTTTCCCTGCAAACACATCCTTCCCTCTTGATCAATAGTACAGATGAATAGAACAATGGCAGCTAGGAGGACGCTCAGCTCCAGACACTGGAGATGGGCCAGGATAAATGATCTTGTTTGCTGTTTGAGGCAGCGATCTGGGTTCACAGAGTGTAACAAGAACTGTGGAATAAGAGAGTTGGATTGGGAATGTTTTTGCAAAAACGTATGGCTGCAACCGGACTCTTCTGATCTCCGTGGTATTCCTTCACCACGGCCTATGGACCAAGCAAAATAATATTTTAAAATGTATGTATCGTCTTTTATGGATTACCCTTCACAACAGAAATATCCCAGCGATTGTGATACAGCCCTAATCAGAAAATAAACGTGGAACCAGCTGTATTAAGACCCAAGGGAGGGGGTGGACCTCAGGCCAGTGAGAACATTGCAGAGAACCACACACACTGACATACACACACACACACACACACACAAAGAGGCACAAACACATACACCTCGGAACAAAGGTACCATTTTGCTCAGGAAGGGTCAGTAGTTTCCTCCATCAGACAGGGGCTTGTTCTTGGTCAAAGGCTGCGGCCCAATCTCAGGCCACCCTCCCCTGGCTCAGTCAGGCCCCTGCCGGCCCCCCACGGCCCCCCACGCCCCCCCCCCCCGCCGGCCCCCACCACCCTGGAGACAAGCTCCTCATTGTTCCTGCACCACTAATAAATGACAGTTTCTCCTGTTCGGACAACTTTAGAGCTTATTCTTCACACACGCACTTGTGTGTGTGCGCACGCACACGCACACACACACACACACACACACACACACACACACACACACACACACAGTATCAAGTGCATTGAGTGTTTATAACTCCGCGCAGAGATTCAATGTATTTTTTGCGACGTGCTTGTGTGTGTGCGTTGAAAAGCTGTTTAACCTTACACAAAACGTTGTGTAATATTTCTGGACAGCGTGTGTTTCTGGAAACTCCGTGGGGTCCCAGTGGTGAAATGACCCGTGCAGTGGGCGGACGATGATTAATACAGACTTTAATGCAGTCATCCATCACTTCTCCCCTTTGGCAGCGAGTCATTTTGAGAAGTGTCACGGTGACTCCGCGCCACAGTTCACCAGGGGGTCATGTCATGTCGACCCCGGGCGCTGTTGTCAAACCTCTCTCCCAGGGGCCGGGGCCCCGGGACCCCCACGCGAGCCCTGGGTTTCGGACTTGATAAAGCACCACTCAGCCTAAGCTCATAAACACACCATTAACACGCTCAGGCCAAAGCCACCCGATCTGTTTACCTTTCTCTCTCTCTCGTTAGAGAGAGAGAGAGAGAGAGAGAGAGAGAGAGAGAGAGAGAGAGAGAGAGAGAGAGACTTTTGAAATAATTCGTAATAAATTGAAAATAATTCTATGCAGATCTGCTGTGACACGGAAAAGAGTGATAACGAAGCAAGCGGGTGAGGCTAAGTGATGCTCATCCATCACTATAGAGTTGAGTGTGTGTGTGTGTGTGTGTGTGTGTGTGTGTGTGTGTGTGTGTGTGTGTGTGTGTGTGTGTGTGTGTGTGTGTGCGTGCGTGCGTGCGTGCGTGCGTGTCCGTGTGTGTGTAAAGTGCAGGGTTGGTAAGTGACTCTTACCACGGTGGCGTGTATATAACTGCGCTTGCGGTTCACCTCAAGCGTATCATTTGACAAGCGCAGCCTCCACAAATACCAGCGCTATAGCCCTCCCTCCCCTCCTCGACACGACCACAGGGGAACGCAAGGTAAAGACCTCCCCCGCTACGCAGACCCTCTCCCGTGACGGCGGGGGGGGGGGGGGGCTGATCTGTCTTAATGTCCGGGGTGGGTTGGGTCTCTGTAGTAAACCCATGTAGCGTGACGCTCCTTCCCGTGCGCAAGGGAAGCAGCAACGGCAGCGCGCCTGGGTAGAGAGGATGAGGTATGGCGAGTGAACAGTGCCAGGATTACCAGGAGAAGGATAACATCGTGTGAAATGCACGTGTGGAGATACGTACGCCGCCGCCGTGGGGAGAGGATACGCACGCCGTCGCCATAATATATATATATATATGTGAATATATATATATATATATATATATATATATATATATATATGACAGTCAATTACCTTAACCACAACATTGACTGGATCATGACCAAAAATAAATAAATAAATATATTTATTTATTACCTTAACCACAACATTGTCTGGACCATGACCAAAAATAAATAAATAAATAAATAAATATATATATATTTACTTATTTATTTTTGGTCATGGTCCAGACAATGTTGTGGTTAAGGTAATTGACTGTCACGCGAGAGACTGGGGTTCGATTCCCAGTCTATATTTTTTGTTTTCTTTTTTATTATTATTAATATTTTCTGGTATTAATATGTCCAAATACTTGTTGATGAATAAGTTGATGACTTTTTTTAAAAAACCGTTAGTTTTTGTGTGTCAAAAAGACCAAAACTCTTAAGTTTTAGTTCAGGCGTTCTCACGGCGACGTAGGTTAGCAGGCGTCTTAGTGGCGACGAACTTCTTCAGATGTCCGTGAGCAGACGTACATTTTGTCTGAATTTCCGTATGTACGTCGCCGTGACACCGCCGCCGGTGGACGGAACTTCCATGCAGTCGCCGTGGCGTCGCTGCTGGTCTCTCGTCTGCAGTCCCAATCAGTCCCATACAAAATTTCACACGTTCTGACGGCGGCGTAGGGTTAGACTGCTCCTTCGCCTCTTCCTGGTTATCCTTAGGTTTGGCACTGTTCACTCGCCATAATGAGGCTATACGCTCGCAGCAGCGGGGCGCCGGCGTAGAGAGGATGCTACGCTAGGACGCCAGACGCCAGAGTCCCCGAGACAGACGTGCCCTGCTCTATCGCCGGCGCTCATTCAAAACGGCCGGCCAGCAGCGAGACAAAAGGAGGAAGAAGGAGTAAAGAACAAGGAGGAGGAGAAACAAGAGCTACTGTTTAGCCACGGACTTGCTCGCTGCCACAAAGTCCGTCTTTGTCTCCCATGGGGTGTGGGGGGGGGGGGGGGGGGTGTGGGGTTGGGGGGGGGCGCCACATAAAAGAATTCTTGTGTGTTGCAGGGTTGGGTGGGTTGGGTGGGTTGGGTGGGTGGTGGGGGTGGGGGGGGGGGTGCTCTGACCGAGTTTATTTGACACTTCAGCTCCCTTTTGTGCCGCGAGTGTCCCTGCGTCCACGGCCGCCATGAGAGTCACTTGGCAGGAGGAGACAGAGGGTCCCTCTTCAGCCGAGCAAAAAGGGGGTCTTGTTTGGAGAAGATTTTTTTTTAATGGAGAGGAGGGGGGGGGGGGGGGGGTGGGGGGGTGGGGGTGAGGGGTCCGTTCATCAGCCCCCCCCCTCCCCCCGTTTGCTCTTACAGACACATATAGTAGAGGCTCTGTCCGTGCCACCCCAACTCTACCGGCCAGAGAAGAAGATGGAATGATCTTATTGCCGAGGGATCAGGCCTAATTGTTATGAGGAGGACGTAGAGGGAGAAGGGGTGTATCCATTATAAAACACTGATCCGAAAAAAAAACCTGTTCATGGACAGAGGACTTCCCTTTCCCCACTCATGATCCGATTATGCCATCCTTGGGTCGGATGGGTGTGTCATGAGACGTTTGAATGGGACGTTAACTTATAACCTGAACAATTGCATTGAGGCTCATAGGGATGTGGATGTTATTATCCTAATCATAATAGCATTAAGCCCGAACACACACAATGAGAAGTGCTGTACAACCATTAAATTCGTATGTCAGATAGAAGTCAGGTCTCAATGTCACCGCGTACAAAACAAACCCACCTACTAGATGGGTCCCGGTAGGAGGTGCAGACTTCACTAGTTCACAATGAGCGCTCACTATCTATAGACACCACAGTTCCTTCGTGTCTGTGGTGGATCACTCAGCGAGAGCTCTGACAGCAGCAGTATCCCATGTTCTACACAAGAGTCTTCGCACCTGGGAAACCAGGCGCACCGTGTCAGGTGGACGTTATAACACTCGTGTGACTGTATCCATTGCAATACTTTATTATGCCGATTTGAATCATGCGTATAAAAACAAGGGGGGATTAAATCACTTTAAATCATCAGACTATATCTGAGAGTGTGTGTGGGTGTGCAGCATGACAATAACAACCTCAGAGAGGGAGAGGTTTGAACCTGCCGTGATCCCTGTGAATAACGGACCACTGTTCCCAGGGCTGTGAGCAGGTGACTGACTGTGTGAACCAGGCCATCCAGCAACGGTCTGGAGGCAATCACAGTGGACTTCATTTGTGGCAAAGTCGAAACGTGACCAGAGTAGGGGATTCAAGTAAATGTAAAAGTGACTGTTTTTGTATTTACCTGTGATTGACCGATGAGATGCGCGCATGGATAATCCGACTCATCAGAGGGTCACTAATGTAAAGAAACGCCGTCCACAACGTATCGAGATAACGTATTCCAAGTTCAAGTGAATGCTATTCCAGTAACGTTTTCCGTCAGCGTGTGTTG
>NC_140271.1:14878257-14888257 GCF_964030765.1 Micromesistius poutassou | reverse complement strand
CTCCTATATTACACACAAACACACACACACTCACACACACACAGATAGACGTACACACACACACAGGGGTGCACAAAGTGACAGACAGGCAGGTAGGCAATAGGCAGGTGGACAGAAAGGCAGATAGACAGGTAAGGTAGGCAGCCAGGCACAGAGAGATTTTGGCAGTACTTCGGCCTGTTGTTTTTTCGTTAGCTAGTGATGTGGCGTCTGCCAAGCGCAAACAAGAGGCTGATCGTTGTCTTAATTTCTAATGTTTTGTTGGTTATTTTTTTCAGTCTAAAGCAAACCGAGGAGCTTTCGCTTTCCCTGTTAGCGGCTGGACTCCCTCAACGCGCCGGTTCCTTTGTAATCTCGGATCCAGCGGTCTGTTAATAATTTTTAAACATAATTTTTTGCTGAATTTTTGGGGGAGACGTTCTAAAGCCTGGGCCGAAAACCAGAAAATGCAAGGGGCGGAGTTATGCCTTGTTTCTGGTTATGTTACGGAAATAGTCTACCAAATGAAACTAATAAGTGCATTTCTACAGTAACCGGTTCATACAGTGTTGATTTGAAACCTTGCAGGAACTTCTTTACAGTTAAATATCCCCTGCCGTTCCAGCGTTCGCTAATTACGCGCTTCCAGCTTCCTGCTTCCAGGAACACAATTGGTCGAAAGAACCACGAAGCGAAAGCAAGTGTAATGCCCCCCCTCCCGATTCAAGCTTGCATGTCACCAGACTTTAGGAATTAATCTGAAGTCTGATTCGTGAGACTAGCTCCATTGTGACCCAGGGGGAGTAGATTATTTCAATCCCCTATACTGTTGTGTCTCCGGCCATAATTGTGAACGGCTTTGGGCTAACCCCCCCCCCCCCTCTCTCTAACCAGCCCAATTAGCGGGCCTCGTCTGACATGGAGTGCATTATGCAAATACAGGCGGTTACTGTACCACCGAGTGCAGGCGCACATGGCTCTGGCTGCATCGAGAGTATGCCGGCGGAATATTAGAGTTGTTGTGCCTACAACAAGTTACCTATTGTTGCGCCGGACATTTTTTTTTTTTGTTGCCCCCGTAAAAGCCATTCAAACATAATCTGTCTGTGGAGACAATGGGGCTGTTTGACGAGGAATATGATGCAAGGGCTACGAGGGGATAAAGGGGGTCTGCATTCATGCTGCTTATAAAGTGTCCCGGCGTCAAACAACGGCTGTCGTTCTATTCGGGACAATGTCAGGTTGTTGTTTTTTCGTTGGGTTTGGGTTTATCGTAAAAAAAAAAAAAAGTTCATCGTTTTTTGTGACGTGTTTCACTTATTGAGTCCCGCTAAGTCCAACCCTAACCCTCTGTGTCTTTATTTCTTGTGTTTTTGTAAACAGTTGCCATTGTCCACGTAGCCGTGTCGTCTGAACGTGTAAGGTGTGACGGTTGGAGCCGGGCCTCTGAAAGAGGTCCATTGTCCTTCCTCTCGCCACAAAATGAGCTGGGAAAAACAACAAGGATTGCGAGGCGCCACAATAACAGACATTCAATATATTACGGATACTTTCGCCATGCTTGCTTTACACTGCAAAGCTAATGCGACTGGAATTGAGCTTCCATGGCACCTCTGCAATAGACGGATGGAACAATTGCTTTTTAGCATGTAGCACAAAGCTAAAAAGCTGTACCCCTTGTGCTAAACACAGCAGTGATACACCCTATTAGCATGTAGCATCCAAATTGTATTTATCATTGAGGCACTGGGTGATAAACACAGGCTGGCTATACAATGTTTGCTTGAAGTATTTGCCTTCATTAGTTTAATGCTTTAAGCAATGTAAACGTAACACAACGTAACACATCCCGTAAAATGCTAAGGAGTAAAAAAAAAACAAAAAAAACAAAGCAACAACAACACAACAACACGAAGAAAGACAAAAAAAGACGGCGGTGTCATCTTTCCGTTGAGCGAGTTGTGTGGAGACATGTGGTTCCCACACCTACCCCTCGCTCGGGTAATGACAGGGTACGCCTCGCACAGAGTGCTGCCTGGCACGCTCTGCCACACAAAAGAACAACAGCTTCCCACAGCGTGAATGGAGAATCCCCTCCGACGGCCACACAGGGAATCTGACATCAGCACAGACGGCAGGTGGAGCTCCTTTTCGAGACGTCTGAGCTCAATCAAACCGACGTGTGTGCGTGTGTGTGTGTGTCGCATCGTAGGGGCAGAAATGCGGCACAAGCTGGTGTCGTGGCTAGCTATAGGGGTCTTTTGACTCCAAGCCAAAAGGCACAGGGTCCGGTCCCCCCGTGTCCACTGTCTACCTGTAGTGAGATGGCTAACCTGCTCTTTCAGGACTTGTATATGAAGTCACAGTGTTTTGGATATAAGTGAGTAAATATTAAGATCCTCTTTGCTGAGCCATGTTAATTAAACAGCGTATTACATGTTAAGAAGTTTTGACACTTTAAAGCTTAAAAGGATTAGGCAGGCGTCAATCTATGTCAGCGAATCTTCAATTCTAGCCTGGGAACGAAACGAGTACACTGGTTTTATTTGCTCTGGCAGGCGGTCTGACCCACCACCCGTTCAGAAAGGGCCAATCACAACAGTTGATCTAATATGGGGAGGGTTTGATACGTGGCTGAACAGTGGAGCGTGTTGTAAAGGTGTAGAGGTCAAGGTGTTTAGGTGAGAAGAACAAACAACTGCACTTAAAGCTTTTGTTGATAAGAAAGATGTATTTGCCGTACATCAGACAGAATTTGGTAAAAGCACATTTTTATTAATTCAACAACCGTCACTCGTCCCATGTTGGTATTTTGGTTTTGGTATTTGTCCACCTTGACCATGAAGACTTATATTTATTTGCTGTCGTTTACCTAACACAGAGGCTTTTAGGTAGAAGGTGTGATGATCAAATGGAACATAGAGATGGATTCCGCCAACATAAAGCATTAGAAAAGGCTCACACACAACACTGCTAAGCAGTCCTTTTTTGTATTGTGTACAACCACAATTAATAACACACATAATACTTTTTAAAGAATAAACACCCATGTGCCCTACAAATCCATTCCAAGCCACCGTGGACCAACCGAGAAGCAGGCGAGCTGAACTCGAAGGGCCGTCGTTTAGGGCTTACCACAGAGTACGGTTTACCGCTGAGGCGCCCATACATACCGGTTCTGTCTCATCCACCAATCAGAGCGCTGCCGCTAACGGTCGTGCGGTTGTCTTCCCTCCGCCTCACACACGCTCTAGCGTGGCACACGCCTGGATCGTGTGTTCCCTATCATTAGGGCAGCGACCGCAGGACTCCTGAGCCAAGAGATGTGACGTTCCCTTCCAGTGGAGCCCGCCCATCGGCTGGGCTCCTCCGGACCGCCTCACAGCCGGCTGTGTGTTGATTATTTCCGTCTGGCAGATTTGCATATCGTTAGCCTCATCACATAATTGCTTCTGAGTCTTTCCTCGTGCCAGGTTCCTTTTTGCATTTAGAGTCAAATAGTTGACTTTGGCAGTTAGTTATTATGGAATGTACAAAGCACTCTGATTGGCTTGGGATATAGCCAATGAGGCACGCTGAAACAGCAGCGTTAGGAGAGTCGAGATGGGTTAGATATCAACATTTCGCGAAAAATACGACTTTTATGACAGTTATGCTATGAGGCGAATGATATAGACTATTTTAATAACGCGCACATGTGAACTGTTTGTGTCCGGTTTGTGTATTTTTACCCTGGTTTACCTGGCCGCAGAGGGGGGGGGGAGGTTACTCCCAGACGAAAGGTTCTAATCTTTTTGATAGGGGTCCCTAGTCCCCTATCGGCTCCTCAATGCATGCACCTGAGATTGACCGGAGGTGAATTTGGTTCAGAGTGTCTGCTGAAGGACTGAACAGTGAGCAGGACCTCGAACAAACTCTCGGTCTGTAGTAGTGGGCACTAAAACAACCGTTACCAGGTCGGGTCAAGGAGAAACACTGCTGCTGCGGGTGAATGTGTGTGAGTACCATGCCGTGGGGGTGGGTGGGTGGGGGGGGGGGCACGGCGGGGGGGGGGGAGGGGGGGCAGAGCGTATGGAGTCACTTTAGCCCACTCTTTGATGTGCTCCAGTGGTATGCCGCGGTCCAGTCCCTGTTGCTGAGGCTGACTCAGTCTGCCAGCAGCTAGCGTGAGAGCCTCGGCAGGTTAATGGGTTCCTGCGCAGACAAACACAATGAAATATGACTGACTGACTGGCTGGGCTGACTGACTGTTGCCCCGAGGCAACAGGGGTAACACCCAGCAGGAAGAGAAGGAAAGTTTTTGTGTCGGCTTCACTTTGTAGTTTGGGTGTTTTGTAAAGTTTTGCAAAAAAAAATTAATGAATTTTCCCGATACAATACATTTCTTTGAAAAATGTTATTGCACGTAGGAATGTATTACACATATACACACTGTGTCACATGCACATGCACACACACACACACACACACACACACACATTCCTGCACACACACACGCACACACACACACACACACACACACACACACGCACACACACACGCACATGCACACACACACACACACACACACACACACACGCGCACACACACACACACACACACATTTCTGAGATAAGATTATTCAAAGAAACACTGACAGCCTTTGATCTGTCAGGCCTGGGGCAGGTACAACGTATTCTCTAAATCCCTCTTAAGTGTGGAACAATTACCCAAGCATGTCATTACTAACTGAGCATGATATTGGGCCTCTCTACGTTTTGACTCAAGCTATATAGAGAGCTGGCGGATTCCATTCAGTCTCAACAACAATAAGTGCAACACGTAATGTATATTAACAAAGCTCATTTTCTTATAATGGTATTTTTTACTGACTTTCTTACTTACGTATTTTTAACTGTAAATAAGAACCCAAAGCCGATGAATCTGAACGCATCGTATATGAATATATATTCTTATTCGTTTATACAAAGTGGTGTACTGTAGACAGTTTATTCCACAGATATTTAAATGGAATGGATTGCCAAGACCCATCATTGGAGGAATCCCTTTATTATTATGATTATGATTATAAAAACAGGAGGGAAATAAAGGACAAAATGGCTTTCTTGAAACGTAAACAAAGTGAATATGTAAGAGCAGCATGCACACTTCACATGTCTTTCACATCCGACGTAAACATCCAAGGCTTCTTCCTTCACCTCAATTCAATGCTTAGTACCCAGGGCACAATAGACCCCCGCCAGGAGATAATGGCAAGGTCCCATAACAACCGGCCTCCTCGTGTGAGCTTACAAAAACCAAGCTAAACATTCTTTAGATCCTTATCGTCGTAGCGACCACAAGGTGTTGTTCTCTGAATAGGAAGTGTCAACCAAGCGTGCAGCTCCTGCTGGTGGCTTAAGCTAAAGAACAGGAGAGCGGATGAGGAGGAGGGGAGGAGGAGGAGGGGGAGGAGAGGAAGGGAGGAGGAGAGGTGGAGGAGGAGGAGAAGAGGAGGAGGAGAAGAAGGGAGGAAGAGGAAGGGAGGAGGAGGAGGAGGCAGGAGGAGGAGGAGAAGAAGGGAGGAGGAGGAGGAGGAGGAGGCAGGAGGAGGAGGAGAAGAAGAGGAGGAGAGGAGGAGTTAGGAAGAAGAGGGGGGAGGAGGAGAAGGAGGAGGAGGAAGTTGAGGAGGGGGGAGGAGGAGGAGGACTAGAAAGAGGAGGAGGAGGAGGAGGAGGAGGATTGAGAAGGAGGACTAGGAAGAGGAGGGGGGGAGGAGGAGGAGGATTGAGGAGGAGGCAGGCTGGCTCCTCAGGTGTGCCAGCATGGTCCGCGTGTAGGAAGTGAGGGAGAGACAAGGGGTGGAGAGGCATAGAGTATCTAAAGGAGTGGAGATCCTCGGCATTTGTTGAGGATGTTTTGCCTCCCACACCTCCCTCCCTCCTCCATCCACTCCCTCCCTCCTTCTTTCTACCCCTCCCCCTCTCCCTCTCTCCCTCTCTCCCCCTCCATTCTCCCTCTTCTGCACGCCACTCATCTAAAAAGAAGTGTCGCAACTGAAGGACTCAACTGAAGACATGCGTGGACTAACGCTAACTTAACAAATTAATCAGTCAGAAATATTCACTTGGCTTATTTCCCTGACACTGAATACAGATCATTGTGCTCCTATCTCCTCTGCGGTAATAAAGTTGAATCAACACAATCTCGATGCCAGCGTTATTGCAGTACCTCCTTCTGCTTACCTTCACATTGAGTGACGTTTATGGGCACCATAACAAATACCCCGGCTCCCAGCAGCAGCCCTTTATGATGTCGGAGGATGCACACGCACACTTTTTTCCCCTGCTTTTTATTAGGGGCCATTGTTGGAATCCGTGATCGCTCTACTTCCAACTGGATGAGGCCTGTCTCTGGACACAAAGTCCAGAGTCTGCTGCCAACGCAAGAGGTGACAAACCCAGTGTGTGTGTGTGTGTGTGTGTGTGTGTGTGTGCATGTGTGTGTCAACCTTGTATGTTTTACCTCCTTGCATACAAGGAAATTACACACAACGGATTTGAACAGTGTTTGAATGAGAGATTTTCAGTTTTTTTTTTTGCTAAAACGAACCAAGCAACATGAATCACCAAACACACTGCAATGCGCACGTATGCATGTATGGCTTGGAGGTAGACGTATGGGATAGACTGTGAGGTATGTTTGCTCGAGGTTGGTCACACAAACTGTGAAACACAATCAGGGGGGGGGGGGGGTCGTCTGGCTGGAGGATGATAAGATATCTCTGCGGTGTGTGTGTGTGTGTGGTTCCTGGACGCGCACATTTAGCTGTGATAGATGACTTTACTGACAAATGATGGCCGTCTGAGCTGAGGATTCTTTGTTGTGTGAACTGCCGAGAGAGAGAGAGAGAGAGAGAGAGAGAGCCGCCAGTCCTGTTTAGTGACAACAACAGCGCAGACTCGCAAAACGTTCACGGTGTCAAAACAATGCTTCTTTGTATTTTTTGAGTGTGTGTGCGCATGTTGTGGTTTTGCTCGTGGCGGAGAACAAGTATGAAAGATCAGGAGAGACAATTACAATATTTAACTGCACGCCTGTCCATCTGCGTGCCTGATGTCTATCTGCCTGCCTGGTGTCTATCTGTCTATCTGTGTATCTGCCTGTGTGCTTGCTGGTCTTACGGAGCTTAGAAGCCCAGAGAGGGTACATGCAAATGGCATGATATGAGTGCGTGCATCTGTGTGTGTGTGCGTGTGTGTGTGCGTGTGTGTGTGTGTGTGTGTGTGTGTGTGTGTGTGTGTGTGTGCAATCGGGGGGGGGGGGTGGGGTAGTGTGAGCCAGTGTGGGCTTTGGTAATGAGAGCAGCAGCTCTGTTTTAAGAACAGTGTCTTGGCTCTCACTGAGCGTGCTGCAGGCATGCGTTCAACATCCCGCCCCCTGGAAGAATAAAATAATATTAATGACAGCTAGTCACGGAAAGGCTCCACACAGCGACTGGGAATAGTGATAGGAACAGAGGAGGGAGGGCAGCTGGGAGAAGAAGGTGGAAGAGGGGAAGAAAAGTGTGTGTGTGAGTGTGTGTGTGTGTGTGTGTGTGTGTGTGTGTGTGTGTGTGTGTGTGTGTGTGTGTGTGTGTGTGTGTGTGTGTGCGTGTGTGTGTGTGTGTGTGTGTGTGTGTGTGTGTGTGTGTCTATGCTTTCAGGCAGGTGTCCATGCGTCTGTGCGCCCGTGTGGAAACGACTTTGGGTTTGAAAAGTTTTTCTGCAATTTTTGCAGCTCTCACAAATGATGGAGGTCAATGGAACACATTCAAGATGCAGGACACAGGATTGGCTTGTCAGGACGTTGTTACCAGGGTGACAGCCTCATGACAGCTCTTACGGCCGGTCATATGCGCACGATGAAGCTGATTGGTCAAAGTGTTGTTTATTTAAGGTCTAGAGTAGACGTTGCATCTCTACCCAGCGCTCGAAGTTCACACAGAAGAACAGGGAATTTATGGACTGATATTGTTTAATTTTCGTTTTAATCTTCACCATGGACGGATCATTTCACATCCCACAAAATAATTATTTCAGTCTACTGTATTTGTTTTAGGGAAAACAGGCGGGTATTCACGTAAATAAGTCTCCTTAATCTGGAACCTAGATAATTAATTTGAATGCTAATCAAGGACACTGCGAGAGCATGATTTAGATGGGGTGGCACAGAAACTGAGAGGCAAGAATCCAAAAGAAAGAAATCCTGGCAACAGCTACCAGGAGGACTACCGCAGGGATCCTTCTGCTGGAAGAGGTCCACTGTGTCTCTCCAACTTTTTTTTTGTTCTTTTTAAGGACAGCAAAAGAAACAGAGAGGGGTCTGCTGCATGGCCGCTGATGCCCTTTCTCCTCATCTCCCCTGGCCCGAAGGCCGTCCGCCCTGCGTTCCAGGATCCGAGTCAACCCGGGGTCATGCTAATACCAGCTAATTATGGAACTTCCTACGAGAACCTTCAAAAATAACCGACTTCTTCGAGTCATCAAGGAGAAATGTTCTCATGCGGTTCCTGTGTTTCTCTGGCTGAAGAAATCGGTGTGTGTGTCTTACTTTGCAATTGGACCGGCTATAGATGGAGCCATCATCATTCATGGTCAAATGCTCCGTTGAACAGTGCCAGGCTCTTCCAACCGCAGGAATGAAGGAAAAAAGCTGTTTTCACCAGGAGAATGTGACTCTGAGCAGACAAAAAGGCCCGAAACTAACGTGTTTCAATCGCCAACCCAAATCAGGTGGCCTGTGTTTGCAAAATGTCCAAACACTCTACAGATTTCTAACTTTAATCTATTACTCCCGTCATTGCATTAGACTTTTTAGATCCCGGACCTCAAAAATATATAAATTAATAGTTTTCAGGTCAGTGAGTGCATCCTTACACCATCAACAGGCACCCCATGCACAAAGGGGCTACCTTCTAACACTTCTCTCGGATTAGCTTCAGGCTCTAATGTATGGGAACAGTGCCTTCGGAGGGTTTGAGAAGTGGTGAGAACTTGAAAGGGACCCGTTGTCTGTATCCTACACATGCTAAGCTAATCCTTCTCACATGGCATCCTTACAAAAACACCTGTGGCTGGGGCTTGACCCAGGTCAAGAGTCCAGTGGATGGTTATAGGGAGGATGGCAGGGCGAGAGAGCGGAGAGAGAGAGAGAGAGACAACAAGTGAGAGCGAGAGGGAGAGAGAGAGGGAGAGAATGGGGCTGCTGCTGTTGTTGGCAGAGCTTCTGGTTCTCTCTGTAGGCAGAAGGAGAGAGGGAGTCGCGGGATTAGGAGGAACAATATTGTTCTTCCACTGAAGCTGCTTCATATCAGCCCCGAGGAGTATGTTCAAAAAGTCATGCAGCTTAGGTCATGTGATCTCCCTCTATCGCTCCCTCCTAGCCTTCTAACACTCACTGTAATTGTGAGAGTCGATCGGGATAAGGGTCTCATGTAAGATCACGGAGAGGTCAGCCACGGCAGCTCTCCTGAGAACTTGTCTCATGCCAATATAAAAGCAATCCGTTGATTAGAGAACGACTCAGTTGAACACACAAGCTACGAAGAAAAGAACGACAGGAGCAATCACAAACAATTGTGATTTGATTTTAAAAATCTTCTTGGAAAAAAGGCGAAAATATGCTTTTGAGCATTGACCTCCCTTTGATTAGAAGGCTTTAGACTCCAAAAGAAAGGCACGAAAGAAAGGCTTGAACTAGTATCCTGCTCAACGTTGTTGCTTTGGCTGGAGACCCAAGGAGCCATTGGAGCCCCTGTCCAACACATGTGAGAGGAGTTCTGCCAGAGGTGACAGCAGCAGGACACTTCCCGTTGAACTCAACAGTGGGATATGATCACGTCTCTCACAAACGGGATGTCCATACACAGTTGATCTGGGAACATCTCTCAATGGTTGGACAGGGCTGGGGTGTAAGCCTGGAGATGACCCAGAACGCGTGCACCGCAGGTGGTCTGTGGACGGACCACAGGACTGTGGAGTTGCAGCAACAGAAGAAGAGG
>NC_140271.1:14861446-14873946 GCF_964030765.1 Micromesistius poutassou | reverse complement strand
ACACACACACACACACACACACACACACACACACTGCCCTCCTCACAGCAGACATGTTGAAGCGTTGTACAGTTACAGGTCAGCAGCCAGCTGCACACAGGTCCAAGAGAGAGAGAGAGAGAGAGAGAGAGAGAGAGAGAGAGAGAGAGAGAGAGAGAGAGAGGAAGAGAGAAAGAGAGAGAGAGAGGGTGCGGGAGAGGGTGAGCCTGAGAAAGACAGAGGGAGGGTTAGAGAGAGAGACAGTCTTTCTACTATGATCCTAACAGGAGGGAACAGTTGTGGAGGCCTGGGGCTTTTTGAGAGGTTGTACATTGTTGAAATGTGCCCAAGTTCAGAGGTGTGTTTCTATGACAGAAGTGACACTGACTGCTGTGACGTCTAAGCTCTTTGAAAAATATTGATCTTCATATTTACCCAAGTTATTACCAAGTTACCAGTTATAACCTAGTTATGTTAGTTACATATTTCTAAAGCCACGACATGCATGCTGATACATATATTTGGAGGGATAGTATTCTGTCAAAGACATAGATCTCCATCCTATGTGCCCATATTTGGCCAGGCAGACTGCTAGACTGCTATATAACAATGAGGTTACACTGAACACACACATGATTCGGTCACAAAAGTCCTGCTAGTTTCCTTGATCCTCATATGTAATGAAAAGCACTTTACATAACTGCTGCTACAGCAACAGCACATTGGTTAATGTGAATGTGCTCTGCCAACTTCTTTCATGGGTGCTGACAAAGTCAACATACATCTCTTACATGCTGGTCACACACCCACACACACGCACACACACACATGCACACATTCACACATGCACACACACACACACACACACACATTCACACATGCACATACGCACAGGCACATGCAGACACATACGCACATTCACACACGCACACACACACACACACACACACACACACACACACACAGTCTATGCCAGACGTCCAGGTCAGTGGACTAAATCTAAAACAATATTTATGTTGTGCATGCTGTGCATGCTGTCAACATGTGTACTAATGTAATATCCACACTATATTTCAGTGTGGTACAGGAAATGGATCCCTTACACAAGGCCTATGTTTTACTGGACAGACAGTGCTGAGGCTCATGCCCATCAAAGGTTAATCTGGAAGTTAGTTCTGGAAGTCGGAGTGGTAAGCAGAGAGCTGCTGTCTGCATGTAGCAGACTTGAACCTTTTTTTCAAATGTATATGAAGGAAAAGGCTTGAGTTTTAGTGCAGCTTATCGTCCTGATCTCTGTACAGCTTGTGATTGGCCAGTAGGTGGCATCGCTACACAGCGTGGAAGGGTCTCAGCCTCATCCCCCGTCAGCCACCTGTTCACCAGCACACAATTAACCGTCATGTGCATCTGAACCCCCATAGACAGAACACACACTCACACACACACACACAAACACACACATAAACGCACGCACGATTGCACTAACACACACACAAACGTACACACACACATAAACACACGCACATACACAAACACACGCACGCACGCACGCACACACGCACGCAGACACACAAACACACACACATACATACATAAACACAGACACACATAAACACACACAAACACATCAACACACACACACACACAGACAAACACATCAACACACACACACAGACACACACACACACACACACACACACACAAAAGCATTAACATAAACACACAAAAACACGCACACACCCACACACACACACACACACGCACACGCACACGCACACACACACACACACACACACACACACACACACAGATAAACAGAGGGGGACATAATGTGGTGGGTGGGTGAGAGAGAAAGAGAGGAGAGAGAAAAGCCATATTATTGGAATCATTTGGGAGCGCCAAGGGAAAAAAACGTTTTAAAACCAGAATGAATGGGTGCCACCTTTTACAACCCAACACCTCACCTCTCTCGCTCATCATTCAGCAGGCTATAACAAAGCTCTTTCATGACACCCTGCTCAATACCATAGTGCTGTTGGTGTGAGCCCCCCCCCCCCGGTGGGAGGGGCTATACTCATGGCCCAGCCGCACCCCAGAACCCCGAGCCCGGCTCGTCTGGACGCTTCTCCGTGGCAACGCAATGGCTTTTTCGTTTTTTTACGCTGATAATGTTAGTAGCAACCTGTCGACATTATAGTACGTAATGGAGAGGGTGTCGGGCGTGACTCACAGCGGGGGAATTTGTGTTTAATATTGTGTCCAGCGCCCCCTGCTGTGCTCCTAGATTACAATCTCTCTCAGATGTCATTCCACTTCATATCACGGGGGTGACTAACCGGCGCACAATAACTGTCTACATGACCGACATTAATCTTCTGGTGGTTATGTAAGCTGCTGTGAGCAGTACAAAAACGCAATCTACTTCCTCTCAGCATCCTCGGACCGCTTCGAGACACTTTTCACGGGGAAAGCATGCTGAACGAACAACAGGCCCCAGTCACGATAATGGGTCCCATCTGTGCAACGAAGCAACAGAAGTACCTGTGCCCAGCACCAAATTACCCAGAATGCTCAACGTGTCATTATACCAAGGCATTGCCATGGCAGCCGCACAGCTTGCTCCGTTTTAACCGTCAAGTCTGTCTGTCTGTCTGTCTGTCTGTCTGTCTGTCTGTCAGGGCACATCATGTCTGATGGAGTGTGGGTGAAATGTCGACTTGAGTGTGAAACCACACACTTTGGTTCGGCGGGTCAGTCTTCCAGGGTGCAGATGGCTGAGGCTAACTGCTGAGAGATCTGCTTCACAGGATCAGCGGGGCGGCCGAGCACAGAGGACTATCGGCGTCCCCCGAGCCAACCCAAACGGGGAGCCATCTTGTGGAGACACAAAGTTCAGGAGCCGACGAAGAAGAGTGGAGAAAAACAAGCTCCCCTCTTTCTGCCAAATATGAGAAATGCTAATTGTGTTCACTCACCTAGAAATGGACACACGCAGTCAGCCATGCCCCCCCCCCCCCGCCCCGAAGCAATACAGATTGAAACGTGATTCATGAGGAGAGCATGGAAATATAAATGGATTTATACACATAATGAGGTGGTTTGTTTTTGTCTTGGTTTCATGACAAATCCTACAATTCTGCACACAGATATGGGCGGTATTAATGTCGCTCACCCCTTACCTTAAGACGCACCTTTCACCGTGGCTATCAACAGGAACAATGAACATGTCATGCCGTATTCGTTCAGTGTCAGGGGCACAATGAAAGCACCATTTAAATAACTGAGTTTAGATGGAAGTGTGGTGATGTGTGGGCACTGATCTCCGCTCCCCGTGTGAACCACACACACGGAGACACACACCACTCATGCTGACATCCACATGACACGCCACACACACACACACACACACACACACACACACACTTAAACCTTTTGCGACGGGAAGGATTCCACAGGAAATGCCCGTCCATCCACTTTCTTGTTGTTGACATGATGCACATGTTACATGAATGCTAAAGCACGCACTTTGCATACTCAACATGCTTTCACACAGGAAACCACTGGGGCTCCTGAGGCCATTCCGTCCCGTGGGAGAGGAGCGAGACCCGGGTAATCTGTGCAGTTATACGTGAAAGATGGTTCTTTCATGTGAACGCAAAGCAAAAAGGGCAATTTAGCAAGGCCCTCGCACTGCATTTCTAATCCTGTTTTTTTTTTCTCCCACTGGGCTGCTCTCATTTGTCTCATTGATTTGATCAAACCTGTGTATACCCAACAATACGGCGAGAGAGCCAGATAAAAGAGTGTTGGAAAGAGTGTGGAAATAAGAGTGTTTTCGTGTTTCCCAGGCTCTGATGTCTAGCTTCTCTGAAACAATAATAATCAGGGTACCAATCAGGACCAGACCCGCTGCAAATCAAATATCAAATCTCCAGCCAAGCGTGAAACGAAAAGCCTGCGCCTCACACACACACCCACACATGCACACACTCACACACGCGCACACACACACACACACACACACACACACTCACACACGCACACACACGCACACATGCACACACACACGCACACACACACATGCACACCCACATACAGACAGACACAGACCCACACAAAGACCCAACCACACACCCACCCACACACACACACCCACACACACACACACACACACACACACACACACACACACACACACACACACACATCCATACACACTCACACACACAGACCCACACACAGACCCACACACAGACCCACCCACACACACACACACACACACACACCCACACCCATGTCCTGCTGAGAGCCTAATAAGACTCATGTGTCTATGGGTCAATGGGGGGGGGGGCTCCTCCTGAAGGTGATACAGGTGGAACTTAAATCAGTCTAATGAGGACTGTTTCATTTTTAATGACCTGCCTCTTCGTACAGCCCTGTCCGCATGGCATTTAGGGCACAGAGACAGCACAGGCAATCTCACGGATGACACCCCTAACACAGCACCCCGTAGGAGATGGGCTGGGGAGCTGCAGAAGACCACAGCCACAGGGGCCACTGTTGTTCTCTCCTTTTGTTTGTTTGTGTGTGTGTGTGTATGTGTGTGTGTGTGTGTGTGTGTGTGTGTGTGTGTGCTTTGTGAGAAAATCATGAAAAGGTTGAGTCTAATTAAAAATGCGTGTGTACAAGGAGGTAATTAGTGTGTGTGTTCAATACCATGGTGGCTGCATTCAATAAAGGTATTAGCATAATAATAAGTTCCTATTTGAAATAAACAAATTTGGTAAAAATGTTTGCCTCCAGCTAACTTTCTCCTGCTTCTCTCTGTACTCCAATGCCAAGATTCTTCTGGGGGTTTTATTTTCAAACGATAATAACATTTGTTTGAGATGGAATGTTTGAAAGGCCAAGAGAAAACTTTTGTCCAATATCGAGGCAAGGTTATTGGATAAACAAATAGCTCTTGGTGGCTGTGGCTAAGGAGGTAGATGAAGGTGGCTGGTTTTGATTTTTCACCACTTATGAATATCTCCATCTGAACGTTTCTTCAAGGTCATATAGCTAAAAAACTAAAGAAAAGAAATCAGGAGGACGACAATTCATCCTCTATGTCGTATAGCTCTATGAGATATACGGCTATGGTTTTTGAATTCACACACCGTCATCGCAGGTCCCGCCCCGTCATCTCTCAACCAATCATGACCTCATGTATCACGTATACCAGGAGTACAATTGGTATATCACCATCTCTCTGTCATGCTTGTCACATTGTCTGTTGTTTTCATTGAGACTCGTCGCAGCCCTCCTCCATCCCTTTCACCTCCGTGACTAAGCTCCACCCGTCTACGGAGGCAGAGATGCAGTCCTCCAGGGCTGAGGCACTCCATCCATAGCCCCCACCACCACCAGCATCTGGACACCATCAGTGGGGAGTCATCTCCCGGCATACTTCATGGCTCCATCGTCCCCCATGACGAACGATCTGATGGGATCTAATCGCCAAATGTGTTGTTGATAAATGTTGTGGTTCTTTTTCAATACTAGTCTCCCCTGCCTGATTGAACTACGTTTATACTGCAGACATGGAAACGTGAACGCTCATTTCTATCCTCAGAAGCAGTGGCTCTAAATGGGTCACTTCTCGACCCTCCCTTGTGAGTTCAAATGGAATATGCTAAATCTGGTGGACGTGTATTTGAGGAAATGTATCGGTCTGACATTCTCATCCTCATCAGAGGTGAAAACAAAGGCACCACAATGGCAAAACGTGTTAGGCATCCTGATATTTCAGTTCTAGTTTTGTGCTTTTGTCTACATTTTGCAGGTCAGTTTGTGGTGTCATGTGCTTTTGACTCCATCCCTGCTACTCTTTGTTTAATTGCTACCTTTTGTGAACACACCTGTTGCTCGTTTGTGTTGATTACTTTGTGAGCATTTAAGCTCCAATCAGTGCCAATCAGTCCCTGTCGGATCGGGCCAGGTTGTAACCCGTGCCTGGTCGAGAATAAACTCTGAGAAAACTTTTGAAACCAAACCAAACTTTTCTACACGCAGCCTAAACAAAACGTATTATAAAGACAACACACACACACACACACACACACACACACACACACACACACACACACACACACATGCTGATTAACTTCTGTGACAACATTGATTTTCCCTTGAGAGACAGCAGGGCTTCCATAGAGAAAGAGAGACAGAGAGAGTCAGCGAGAGAGCCAGGGAGAGGGACATAGAGAGAGAGAGATAGAGAGGAGGAAAGTAAAGTGAGAGATGGAGATATAATAAAAGAGCAAATAAGAGAGGAGAGAGGGTGGTTTTGTTCTGATGGCCATTGATTAGAGATCATAAGAAAGGTAAGCTCTGAGTGAGAGAGAGACCTTCTGGCCCCTGATTGAAGCATGCTGAGCGAGAGAGCCTGAAGTGGGAGGATCTGTTGTGGGTGCCAGGACTCTGATTCAACACTGATCAAGACCGCAATCAATAACGAAAGACACCAATAACGGTCTTAATAACCTTGGGAATGTATACAGGAAGGACCATATTAGGACAATCGACAAATGACACAGCAGGTAAGCGGCGAGTTGAGTGTTATTTTCAAGGACGTTCAGGAAAAAAAAACGAAACCAGACAAATGAAAGAGCATAAACATTGATTCATGCTCTGAATCTGCCCTGTGCCATGTCCAAATAGCTTGCAGGGCTTCATTAGGACATCAAGCAGCAAGTAAACAACCACCACCACCAGAAAACACATCAGGGTAATACAACCTGAAGGCTACGGCAGATGAAAAGTGCTTGTTTTGAAAATATAGATTCTATTTGCTCCTACCTATTTCGTTCTTTGTGCCCAGGTGTGAGTCTCTGCGAGGCCAGAGTGCATTCAGAGATCCGTGGGGTGGCAGTGGCCCTTATCGTCACCGAGTCTTTGAACTGATAGATGCCAGAGAGAGGATGATGGATGGCGCCCTGGAAAGGCGCGGCGCACGGGGCGTATAAGGCACGGCCGCAAAAACAAGACGCGTCAATGGTGGATTGACATTGACGGTGAATGATGTGATTTGCATCTTATTTGTAATCTCTTTTTAATTCTAACTTTGGTTTTTGTGGCTGAATCAAATCTCCTTGCATGGGATTGATAAAGGCAGCGTCGTAGTCATTCATCTCACTCTAGCTTTTATTTGAACAAAATAGCAAAGGTTTGTTTAAATTACCTTTCGGATACATGAAAATGACAGGTACCAATTACAGGAGGAGAAGAAGAGGAAGAAGAGGCTGGTGATTAGTGTCAAAAGAAGCACAGAACAGTTATTGCATCCCCTTGTATCTCTCCTCACAGTGCCGGTCGATTCTGCCAGACATGGAGCAGTGATGGATAGGAGCCGTGAGGGTTCTTGAGCACCAGGCAGACTCCATAGTGGTGGCGCCGACATTCCACGTGGTAGAGAGACATGGAGATGAACTGCAAGGTCCACTGCTGGAGTCAGCTTAGCGGATGGTTTGATCCTTCACTGAAACATCTAAATGAATGTCAGGGGAAATTAAGAGCTTTAATCGTTGATTATTATCGATGCTTCCTTCAAGCTGATCAGTTGTGTTGATTCTACTTTCTTAGCCGACGAATGAGTCTTGCAGCTCGCAACCTTTGTTGCTATTCCCACTTTATAAAACTCCCACTTTATGTGCTGGAACTGTGAAATGTAACTGTAGCTGTATGTACTGTATCTATACCTTCTTATCCATATTGCTATCATAGGTACATACTTTGCACTTTACTGCTTTTTTGCGCTTCTGGTTAGACGCTAACATGCATTTCGTTGTCTCTGTACTTACACTGCAGAGTGACAATAAAGTTGAATCTTATTCTTATTGAATCATGACCCCCTGACCCCCAGCTGTTCCTACCATCATGTATCTTCAGTGTGCTAAATGCTCATGGTTTTGCCTTGGTTTGCAAGGATGCTTGGTTATCCACTCTGCGTGGCCATGTTCTATTGTAGGGGTTTTTCAGAGGTCTTAAAAAAGCTCTTTCGATGCATGGATTCCATTACAAGCAAAGGAAAGTAAACAAATCTGAATGCATAACAGAGAAGGTAAAACACCTCAGACTGATATTGGCTGTTGGCTGTTACCCGTTATAATAGATTTTACAGGCCACACACATTGTTGAATTGCTTCCAATAGCACAGGCTCATATAAATAACCTGCAATAGCCATCTGCAAGGCAGAAAATATGTATAGCCGAGAGAAAATGAGCAACTTTTGGTAGTTATTTGCATCACCACTTGTGTATCGTTTGAAATTTGCCAGCACTTTTTACCATTCTTTAATGTTAATTTAATAATAATAATATTATACATTTTATAGATAGGCCTATTATAGATCACTCACTGTGGGTGATCAAACCATTGTTACTTCTGTCCTGGCTTCACTAAAACATGTTTACTATTATAATTGGTCAAAATCAATGGATGGATGGATTCTGCCGAAGAGCTTGCCACAAATGAAAACAATAGCAATATAGCTCTTACATACTTTTACCCTTGCTACTTTGGATAACCATTCCATTTGCAGCAAATATAACACACACACAAGAAATGATGGGGTGTGAAGATTTTAACTTTTATAGAAAGGAAAGGAAAGGAAAGGAACGCGGCAGACTGTAATTGGCGTATTCCTGCCCCCTACAGGACGACATGTTTCTCACTTTTTGACGATCCCTTCTTTGAAGCGCATCTTCACTTAGCCTAAATTTGATTTGTTTGTCTACTTAAACTGCACGCAGGCTAGTGGATATTTTGTGTAATGTTATTACGATTGCAGACGTCACGCCTGATTGTAACTAACTGTGACCGATTTGGTTAACAACGGTGCGTTTGAGATCTGTTGAACGCCTAGATGTACAGCTTCTGTATAAAAGCCACGGAGTCAGGTGTGTCGGCCTCCACGTGTTCCTCCGCTCTGTTAAGAGATAACGCTCTCCAAGATTCCGTCCCTACTTTGCCAAGCCCTCTCCGAGTCTGGTTGCCAAGTAACAGCATGCACCTCGGCGGTCGAAAGACGCGAGTCACGGAGATCTATTATGTAAAGCCTTCACAAGGGCCCGTGCACCACTGGACCCATTTGGTAGCGTCGTCGGGATTCATTCCAACCGGAGTCGCAGCGAGCGTGACTGCAAATTAATGTCCAAGTCTCTTCTCTCTTTTTTTTTGTTACCTCTCTGTGGAGAAACGTAAGATGTCACTAATGCTACTTTCGGGATGTGATGCTAATAGGCTAGCAAGGCGACTCCAGCTATATCCAGAAGGGCGTTGATCAGGATCTTGTTGTGCAACAAACGCGGGCCGTTACAAGGCCATTGTTTTGGTCTGGAGTCTGAACCTTTGCTGCTCCATGTTTCATTGTGCAGAGAGAGGGCTTTCAAACCATAGTCTCTCGCTAAATCATCTGCTATTCTTTTACTCTTTTACGAGGCAAGGGCCAGGATACATGAAGCCTTGCATGGCCCCTGCACTAATTGGCGGTCTGCCTTCAAGATGTGGTCCTTGGTGATTGCCAGGAACATTTTCAGATGAGCCCCAATCAGAAGAAGAGGAAGGGGACAGTCAGGGCAGAGGAAGAGGGCTTGTGGGAGCCCTTTAATGGAAAAATGAAGTCGTCCTCATCAGTGTTTTGATATCCAACTGCATGTCTTCTTTTGTCATCTCAGTCACTAAGTGAGGAAATAGAAAGAAGGGAAATAGTACAATAGTACAAACTGCAACAATAGTACTAACTACAATAGTACTAACTGCAACTCAGAGTTATGGCAGATATATATATATATATATTATATATATATATATATATATATATATATATTCCTGGTGATATTGAAATTCAAGATCCATGCGAAAATCGCAACAACAACTCTCACACAATGGACAGCTCTCTTCAAATTTCTGCAATTTAGTCCAATTTAGAGATGATTGATCCTCGAACAGACATAAAAGCTTCAAATCCCGCCTCTGAGAAGGCGAACCCTTAAGCTCAATCACATCTGAAGCGTTGGCGCTCTTGCTCCAGCGAGGGCAGAGGTCACCTGTAACAATTAGTAGCAGCACGACTTTGGGGATATGGGTGTTGTGAACGGGGTGTTGTGAACGCTGTACGTGCATGTTTTTCTGATTTGCATTTGGCGTGAGTAGACTGTATTTGCTGTCCATTGGGGGTAATGCGTAAACGCGTGCTGTTGTTACCCCTTTCCACCGCCACTTGACACCCTATGTCCGCCACATTAAAACTAATTATCGTGGCTTCCATCTCCAATTTGGAGTTGAAATGGAAGACAGGCGCAAGCTGTTATCCTCCACGTGAGATTAAACAGAAAGCTGTCTCCTCTTTGCATTGCATTCAAAAGCTAATTTTCCCCAACCTGGACATGCGTAAAGACAGAAGATAAATGCTTTTGTGTGGCTGTCCAATATCCTCTCCAGCCGCTGTGTGTGTGATGGGGGCGTTGATTAGTACTTGCTAAGGAAACAGGTGTTGTTGGGGCTGTCGGATCGTTCTGATAACACAAATGAAAATCATGAAAGAGCCGGACTCAGGATAACAGCTCTGACGCTATTCAGGCTGTCACAGAGCACAAGCTGGATTGTATTCTATGTGATTTCTATCTAAAGCATTAGGGGTAGGGGTCGTCTGGTGATTGGGGGGTTTCAGGTTGTGGGTTTGAAACCTAACGTCAGCAGTCTGGCTGTTTTGGTCAGCAGGGCTCTCGGCAGAGTAGCCTCCCTGGTCCTTAAAGGTCCCATGACATGCCACCAGGTGTGAGTGTGATTAGCCGTTACAAGCCATTTTGAACATCTGGGTGGACACGCCCACTTGTGATGTCATAACAGACAGATTTTCAAAACGGCTCGTAACGGCTAATCACACTCACACCTGGTGGCATGTCATGGGACATTTAATAACATTGCTGCTAATTGGCTTTGGAACTGCATCTCCTAAATAATCATTTAGTCTTTGTTAATAAAACAAGACACCAGCTAGAACATGATATAACTTAACAAACTAAGATAAGTTAGTCGTTTTATAGAACAGCTCCGTTTCCTGGTGTACTGCTTTGTTTCTTTTAAAATGCTTTTGATTCAGTGTTATGATGCGTTATTAATTATTGACTATGGAACTTCTTATGACTCATATTATGGTCACTCAGAGAAGAGAAGATCATAAAGCTTCCCTGGTACTTACATTAGGGCTGGGGAGAGAAGGTGGTTCGTCATGTAATGACTGTGTTAAGCACCAGGCCTCCATTGCTTCTCCCACAGGAGCACTTCACAAAGAACCGTGTTTGTGGCATTAACGACGGCCATGCATAACACTGTAGAAGGGATGGTAATGGCTTCCCGAGCACTATGAATGGGTGGCGGGGAATCACGCTGTGAAATGACGTTGAATAAATAAAATAAATGTAGGCATGCAATTTGTGTGTTTGTCCAAAAAATCATTAACTTTTTTCAATTTTGCCAAGAGTTGGCAAAATTGAAAAAAGTTAATGATTTTCCGTCACTGACGAAAGCAATGGAAGCTCACACACACACACACACACACACACACACACACATGCAGACACATGCACATGTACACGCACCGACACACTCACACAACTTTTTATTGGTTTTATTTTCTGTTCTTGTTTTTGATTCTTTTCATCACTTGCAACGCACCTTGGGATTACTGAATTGTACGTAATTGGATGGACCTACGAGAAATCACAGCAACAAAACCTGTGACACATTAGCGCCAGCCATCTCCCCCCCCCCCCCCCCCCACCATGTTAGAAGGATTTAGCGGGTAGAGCAGATGGTGGGATGAGTGCAGGTAGGCAGTCAGACAAAAAGGTAGGCCATCCAGTCGTTTAAATTGGGCTGAAAGAAATAATTGGACAGGCTTATTATAGCAATGTGACAGCCGCATATTTTTTTTACCAGAGCACTTGATTTATGAATAGAACAAAGAATGCTTCTAAACTAAATTGCCTACCTTTATATTGCCTTTCTTTATATATTATTACAAATAATCACTGGACTAGGGCCGGCGCACATGTGAGCTGTTCTCACCAGAAGCCCTGTAGCCTCTCACCTGACCTCACTCGGAGGCAAGGAAAGTCTTGTATCTCATCTTCACAACACAGACCCACCCTGTCATTGCGAGCTATCTGTCAATGCAGAGCTACGTCTCTGGTGATTATTCTGTGGGTTCAGGTCCAGGTCTGCCTCCGGCCCCCCCCCCCCCCATGATGGATGAGGTTTCAATGCGGGGATCTCTCTCTCTCCCTCTCTCTCTCTCTCTCTCTCTCTCTCTCTCTCTCTCCCCCTCTCTCCCCCCCTCTCTCTCTCTCTCTCTCTCTCTCTAGCTCACGGCTCAGTGTCTCTCTTCTGAACCAACAATAAAACTCGCCGGGGCCCCGTGAGTCACGTTGTGTTCTGGGGGCCCCCTTCTTTGGGATCACAGAAGATGGAGGATGAC
>NC_140271.1:14853946-14856446 GCF_964030765.1 Micromesistius poutassou | reverse complement strand
CGGTCTAGTCGTCAAGGTTTTTCTTTTTCAGATCACAGCATTTCATGTATTGAACGCTGTGTTGGGATGTAAAGAATGCAAAGAATTGAAAGACTGTAAAGAGACAGATAACATATACGGCAAAATTATACCTTGCCCGAACAACTACACTGTTGGACTGAAGCCTCTGCTGTAGGACCGGACAGAGGACCAGACAATATAGAGGGGCGAAGAAAAGATATTGAAGGATATGAACGCCTGACAAGAGTGACACGGTCAGTGTTTAGAGGTGTATATATACATATATATAAATATATATAGAGAGAGAGATTACTGTGGCTTATCAGCATGTGTGGATCATTCCAGCCTGAGAAAGTAGGTTATGTCTCTGCCGCCGCTCTAAGCGTCCATGAAGTCGGCTTCACCACTCTTGAATTATTATCTTGAATTATACCAATTTTTTAAAATACTTGACATGTATTTGGAGCAATTTTAGGCTACAAAGAGGGGGCCACTTTCGTAAAAATGAGCTCGGAATTTTATTCATGACTGAACTTCAAAAAGTGACAGGTGTATGGAATAGATTTGGTTCTGGTGTCTGCGCGATATGCTAAACAGGAGGCTGTGGAGTGGAAGATCGAATTGAAGAACGCCGCTAAGTTCTGTTCACGGGCACGCTTGGAGTGTTTACATTGTTGTGCATGTCACATGACACTATGAAATCCGTGACAACATCAAATCTTGTAGAAGTAGTCTGACGATTTGGATCCCGAGTAGACTCCGCTCAATCTGAATGAACAAATCAAAGTTTGCCTTTGAGAAATGTATTTTTTTTTTAGAGACAGGCTGTCATGGCTGATTCATATATTTGGCCAGCAAGCGTGAAACTCTGTGAAGAGTATCTAATACGAGTGAGTTTCATTCCTAACTTGAGAGCGGGGGAGAACAAGAGTTTGAAAGTCTGTCTTCTCTGCTTCACAAGCCTCAGATTGCAGTCGGTCCGTCTTCGACAGATCCGTCAGTTCTGCATAACAAGAAGTCTCACAGTCGCTTCATGTAAAGTTCTTCCATGTTTCTTCTGACAAAGTGACTTCTGGGGTACATGTTGTGGCTATAAGGTTCGAAATGTCCCAGCCAAATCAATAAACGTATCCTCCTCCTGACTCGATTGAAAAGAAGTTCACTATCGACCTCTTCCCTCGGGCATTATAATGGGCATTGATGGCTTCCCTGAGTGAAAACTCCAAAAAGAAAATTGGCTAAAGTGCGGGTATTTGACCAAATTCATGTGTGCATAATTAATTAATTTAAGACCCAGGGACCAGACTCTAATCTAAAAACACTATTTCTCATTAGACAATAATGAACCTGTTTAGGATTCTAAGTAAAAGTGACGGTCTTTAAGTGGATGTGTATGTACATTTATGCATTCGATACACTAGAACAAACCGCAGAGGCTACGAACCACTCATTCTCAATGGAGGCGCTCAAACCGTGACTGCCACCTATTAGTTGGCAGTGGAAAAGTACAACACTATTCAAATATTGAGGTGACAACAGAAGGTGAAAAACAAAAGGGCACTATCGACAGCACACAACACACTAATTCAGCGGATGGAGCTACGGCGTAAAAGGTAATCCATGAGGATGAATTAATTTCATTGCAAATACCACCGCTGGTCTGTTCAATGTATTAGGGCTAGCTGGTCAGAGAGAGAAGTGAGTACCATCATCCAGTACATAGATCCCCTCCATAGCTCTGTGTATCAGAGCTGATATGGATTAATAGTAGTAGGTTCAACCTGCATATACAGTAACCTGCTTTTCACACACGCCATCTTGGCCTCAAAACATAAATTATCGCTGACAGCTGGACCACTGAAACCTCCTGCCCCCGTGGAATGAGAACTCATCTGATCAGACTGCGCCTTGGCCCGTGAAAAAATACAAATAAAAATGAATAAATGATAAACATTTTACTCTAAACCTTACTCTATCCCTCGTTTCGAGAATGAAGCATGCAAACAGTTTATTTTTTTGAGGAATTGTATGCACTCGCATGATTCATGCACTTTTTGAGTCGTATCTTCAATGTTGAATGCACTTATTGAAGTCACTGTTGACCAAAGCGTCAGCTAAATAAATGTATTGTAATATTGTAACATTGACAAACATCATCATTCAGCATCTATCAAACGCTCAATGGCAGGTATTATGGGAAGAAAAGCGTGTGTGTGTGTGTGTGTGTGTGTGTGTGTGTGTGTGTGTGTGTGTGTGTGTGTGTGTGTGTGTGTGTGTGTGTTGTGTGTGTGTGTGTGTGTGTGTGTGTGTGTGTGTGTGTGTGTTGTGCAGATGGCCGTGCATTCTGTTTTCACCTCTCCTGCAGAACAGTGAGCTGGAAGCAGATCAGCCTCATCGGCCAATCACAGAGTGCTAATGACCATGAGGGTGTAGCACTGAGAGAGAGAGAGAGAGAGAGAGAGAGAGAGAGAGAGAGAGAGAGAGCAGAGAGAGAGAGAGA
>NC_140271.1:14780798-14853746 GCF_964030765.1 Micromesistius poutassou | reverse complement strand
TCATGAAATGCATGTGGGTGTATGAATGAGAAGATCCATCATATCTATCATGCATACTTGGTTGTTTTTGTGATGAGAAATGCTTGTTCGTTCAAGTGCTCATAGTGACGAGAAAATGTAAAGAGGGGGAGGCAGAATGGACTTCATGCGTGGCATGCATTTTCCATCAAAGCTTTCTCTTTGACCTTACGAAATGACACGAAATCGGTGAAATTGACCTTACCTGCCGAGATGACGGATTTAGTAGGTTGTGTCCGCCATGTTCTCTGGTCAGCGTTTTATTATCATCTTTCTTCACTCCATCTCAGTGACATTTCTAGTGTTAGACAGAGTGAAGACTAGAACTTGGATTACAAAGAGTGCAATAAGGGAAATTATATATAAACATTAACTACACCACAACACTTAAAAAAAAAAATATATATATATTCCCATCAGAATTAACCCAAAAGGAGGACTTGTCAACTCACCAATTTTTGTATTTGTCACCGTGTCTCGGTTTGGACGTTATCTGAACACCAGGTTGGCGAATGGATGTTTCACACACTCCCCGAGATATTTCTGTTAGATTGAAACCCTCTCCAGCAAAACTCCTCAGAGAGCTTCAGGAGGATTTAATGAAGCCATAAAATCGAAGGCTTTTTAAGTGAACAGTGTCATCGTAGGGAGCTACAGTCAAAACAACGTTCTCCGGTTTCCGGTTTTAGTTTAGCATTCAAATCTACAAATCTACAGAATACAAATCTATGGGTAATAGAAGAAACGATGTTGTAAACAATGGAACGCACCCGGTCCACAGTGTGTGTGTGTGTGTGTGTGTGTGTGTGTGTTGGGGGGGGGGGTTGTTCCATTTGTGTATTATGTATTAATACTTTTAAATGTTTATGTGATAAAGTAAGAGTGTGGTTTTCGACTAAGAACACATTGCAGACAGAGGGGACACCAGCCTTTTGTGTGAGTCCTTGGTACGCTGTTAAGCCTGATTAACTTTTCTATTCACAGTCTGGCTTACAAATCAATGTTGAGATACAGAATATTGCAATAGGATTCCTAGTCGTGTCGTGCTGGCCTTGTGTTTATTATACAGGCTTTTTGTGTTGTGGCAGACATTGTATTGTAATTTAAACAATGAGCCAGACAATAAGCCAAATATGAATATAAACAACACTACTTAATGCACGTCACGTTTTGCGTGGAATGCTACAACATACATACAGACATACACACATCACATTGTGAATTCATGTATTTGGTTATGTTTTTCTCGATGAACAGCAGGCTCTCCACTTTAATTCAAATTGCAGGGAAGGGAAGCTGTTAACCTGGAGGTGTTTGCACAAATTAAATGTACACAGGCTGTCGAATTTCCTACACCAATTTGGCCACACAACTGAAAAATCCATTGTCTAGGGAAAGGATGTATGTTTGTTTGCATTTTGATTAAGTTGCAGCTGGAGACCAAAATGCCATTTGATCATTTAAAGGTCTCATTCCACCGTTTTTTTTATTAATTTTGCGGTGGTCACTAGTAGCAATAATGCCCTGTGAGTCGGTTTTGATGAAAATAATGCTGTGGTGCTCCTGTTTCACACTGTTCTAGTGTGGTAGTGGAGGTGGGCGGGGAAGAACGACCCGATTTTGGCTCTTATTCATGAGATGCAAATGTATCGCCTCTGATTGGCTAACAGCACTGTCCGTCACAGTAATAATACCAATTCAACTTACAGAGAGAGAAAGGGAGAACGAGAGAGAGACAGAGAGAGAGGGAGAAGGAGAGAGAGAGGGAGAAGGAGAACCACTGAGCTCTTTGTGGGTTTCTGGTTGATTGAATGCAGAGAGAAGCGCCGTCTCAGGGCACCGCGTCCGGGGGCTGGTCCCCGCGGTCGCCGTGCCCTGGTCGAGCTCCCGGACTCCGGCGGTGCACTCGCGCGGGCACGGGGATTGAATACAATACAACCGCCGCGGTGCCCCGAGGCGGCTTTTCTTTCTGTATTCAATCGCCGTGCCCGAGCCTCGTAAATGTTGAAATAGTGGTAATATCCGATCCAACCATTTGTTCCCCGACTCTTGTTTCTTGGTCAAGAGACGCAACGTTGCGTCTTGTTATAGCCACAAGTAGCACAGGCACAAAATCAATGCTGTCTTCCCGTGGGCCGTCGCAAGCAAGGGTTGTGCGAGGCCATGAACACTAATTCACGAACTGACGTCAGTTGGTGAGGCTTTTCGAATCCGCTCGTTTGTGCGTCTATTTTCTTACATTTGCTAATGCAGGCAATCGAGGTAGGAGAACGTTTTTACGTTCAGCATGCATATCTAACTCTGAGTGACCTATCGTATTTCAAAAGGAGAAACGGTTTTCGGTGGAATGAGACCTGCAGCAACTACGTAGCACTACATTAGCACTAGCTCAATCTCGACTCCTTCAGAATTTCTGTGGGTGGTTACGAACCAACCAAGTGGGCAGGCCCATGAATAACAATTTGACAAAGCTACGTAGCAGTGTCACCTTATCCAGATTGGCTCATTTTTTCTGCCTTTTTCCTTTCATTGGCTATTGCATACAGCAGACAAACTGCATAGATTTCAAACTTACCACAGGTCACAAAATTATTCTGACCTATGTTATTTAACAAACAATAGGAAAAATGGGATTTTAATGGCATGGGATCTTTAAAATAGTGTTCACTCTAAAACACGTCAATTAACGTGTACCAAAAACGTGGTACCGCCAAAAAAAAGGACAAAGAACCAGAAGAAAGGACAAAAATAAAAGGCAATGAAATTAAAAGCCCACTTAAAATAGAAGCGGTAATGGAAGGTTTTGCAGTATTCCGTGCCCTTTGAAGTGTCCTTACAACCAGGCATTGAGGTGCCATTTGTCCTCAAAGGTTTGTTATTGTAAGTGAGTTATTAACATGCAACCGACAATACTAGACTGCCAAGAATAGCCTGAGGGAAGGGCAGTAGTATCAGTCAGTATTTGAAAACAAAATAAACTTTTTATGATTCAATGTCTATTGGAAATGTGGTCAAATATGCATCTTATACACCCTGATAATTTTTCCTATGATTCATATTTAAAGGATTGTATATTTATGATGATACGATAGATACGTGGCCATCTGAAAATCAAAATAGTTCCCTGCAATTTGAACAAGAGTAAGTAGATTCAAGATTTTATAAAAAATGTACGATTTAAAAATACGATTTCAGCACGTGTGCGTCAATGCTTTGGTCCACAGTGTCAAAACGGGTTGGGGCTTTAAATGAAGCATGGTTTTCTTGAGGGGATTGTCAAAGCCAGTTACCAGACCTGAAACCATGCGTCCACTGACCCTGTTCCCCCTAATAAGCACACAGTCTACTGCAGACGTGTTGTGAGAGAGCTTATAAATGACTTGTGACAAGGTACAGTCCAGCGAGAGAGATTCCAGCCCCTCTCGGTCGAGACCAGCTGTCAACAATTATGCACCAACGAGCTTGGGTGATAGAGAGTGAAACGGTTGGCTGTGTGGCTCTCGGATTGTGTGTTTGTGACTGTTGTGTGTCTGTTTGTGTGTGTGTGTGTGTGTGTGTGTGTGTGTGTGTGTGCCTGTTTGTCTGTCTGTCTGTGTGTCTGGGTGTCTGTGTGCAAGTGTGTGCGCAAGTATCTGTGTGTGTGTGTGTGTGTGTGTGTGTGTAGATGTGAGAAATGTAAAGATTTTAGCGCTGCTCACACAAACAAAAAAAATTGACTTATTTTTGCAATAAACACAGAAAAATTGAATGACCACATCACTAATGTATGTGTTATGTATGCAACTAAATGGAGTACTGGAGTGGAGAAGCCTCAAGGCAATGTAATGTCTTTTAAAGAGCTCCCCTCAAAGGGCATTCGGAGTGCTTTGCATTGGCAGGAATCATATTTTCTACTTGATGCTGAGTGGGTACGATTAAAGATGTGTAAAGAGATAGCAGAGAAGAGATCAAGATTAAAAACTAAACATCAACAAAAAAATGTCTCTCCCGAGATGGATTAACCTGACCGATCCCACGATCCAGGAGCGGTCTAAAATCCAAATGGTCACACACAGAGGCAAGCCCACACAAACAGATGTTCTCACAGTACCACTTCACTCACTAGACCTGACAGATGGCGATGCAATTTGTAACAAATTACACAGTAAATTACAGTATATTTCTCAAATCTTTCCCACGGTACCTTTAAAGGAAGATATTATAAAAGACAATCTTTTAAAAAGAAAAAAAGTCAAATTAAATAAGTATAAGAATGCAAAAGTGGAATTCTCGAAGATCTGAGTTTCGTTCAAAACAGCAACGCGCTACACGCTGAAGAGCGAATCTGTGAGTCGAACGCAAGGAAGGAAAGTCGCCACCGGCACCCAGTTTGTAACATTCATAATACTGCGTAAGCAAGGGCTTTGTGGGGCCATTAGGCTTTAAAGGCATCAGTGGGCCATAGGCTCCAGCCCCATTCTGTCAACTCATTTGGCAATAGATAAGTCTTAACTGAAATTTATTAACAAGAAAACCTTTGAGCTAAGCACTTACTGCTTAGCTCAAATGTGCCAGTAGAAACATATATTTGAATAAAAAGCCGTGGCAAACAGACCGTTTGGAGCCCTGATTTGAAGGTATCGAGTGTTGAGGTGGGCCTCGGACGTTGTGGAAGGGTATTCTGTGACGTGTGGTGCATAACAACGGACCACTGGTTCACCGCGCACCACTGCGTCATCAGATAAACCCTGAGAACAGCGGGCAGGCCGGCCCCTGCTGTACTGGGCTCATGACGCAGAGGCAGAACAGAGATGTATTCTGGTCCTTAACTCTTAAGTGCTTTACATACAATTAGCCATATTTAGAACGAAACTCTCCGTCCAACAGGAAGCCGGTGCAGTGGTCCCAGCCTGAAAGCTAAACAAATATGACAAAGACAAAACTGTAGTCAACGATCCTGCCCGTGAACTGGATTAAGTTATGTCCGCGTATCAAACTGAAACGGACAGTTCATATCAACCCCCAATGGTTATCCCATTGCTCACCAGGGCCGCATTTGATGGAGCACAGCTGCATCGCATTCATTGCTTTATTTAATTTCACAGGGGACACGTCCTCAATATGTCACACTCGCTGGTGTGGTTCGACTGCGCTGAGTTCCCTTGGTGGAATGACACATATCATCCAGGGTCGCCACAGCCACTTCACAACTTTCCACCACAAACTCTTGTCGACCTGCTGTGAATATTTTCACCTGCAGCCAAAACATGTCAAAGCACTGCGGCACTTTTGATTTCAATATTACATCCTCCCCCCACAAGCTCACTCTAAGACATAATCCTGTTTTAATCAACTGGCAAAGTCATCTTTATTAATGCTTCATTAATTACCATCGTGTAAGCTGCTTTGCAGCATGTCATGGGTAAGGGATTTTTTTTTGTGTGTTTTTTTGTTATTAAGAAATATGTTCTTAATATGTTGTTATTGTACTTTATGTTGTTAAGGATCCCCTTGAAAACAAGATGGGTTCATCTCAAGGGGTTATTCCTAATAAAGAAACTTGAACAAATTTGGTAGTGCAGATTATCATTATTATTATCATTATCATATTATAGTTTTATTGATTGGCCAACTCTGATTGTCGGACCCCCAATGGTTATCCCATTCCTCATCAAGGGCCGCATTTGACAGAGCGCTGCTGTATCTCATTCATTGCTTTATTTCATCTCACAGGGGACACATCCTCAATATGTCACACTTGTTGGAGGGAGGCTGGTGTGATTCACCTGCGCTGAGTTGCCTTCGTGGAATGACACATATCATGCAGAGTCTCCCCGTCCACTTCACACTCTTGTTTCAGATGTGTCACTCAACAGGGCAGACACTCCACTACACTAGAGCCTAGGTTGGAGGGTATGACATGTCAAATGAACAGCTTTTGCTCTTGATAGAATTAATGTGTTTGATTTAATGTGTCGACCTCTCTCAAACATAATCACACGGTGCAGACAACAACTCACACCGCATGGGAAATAACATTGCTGTAAATGGGAAAGGGGAAAATTAAGTGTGATCATGCACTCAGAAAATTAGGATGGGTTATCCAGCGTTCATCACTTACAGAACTACTCAGGACTCCGGAGACACATTAACACCCCTGGCACGTTCAGACTGGCATCACAGAAAGACACACGGCACACACCACGGTCAGCCAGTGCGTTCCAGATGCAAAAATGAGCCCATCCGCTGTGTGTTTCCTTCTACCCTTCTCGGGAAGAGGTAGGCGCGCGATCAAAAGCTCGGTGCGCAGAATTATTTCACAGTTAAACACACAGCATTTGTCTCCACTAGAACAACACGAGGACTTCTGCAAACCCTCGGCAGACCCCAGCAACAGTTGAAGCATTTCAGGGCTTGCAAGCGCGTGGATTAGTGGCTTCACACAAGTCATTACACGATTGCCATAATAAAAGGCCAATGGGGGAAATAGGCAGTGGCTGGAGCAGCATATATCAAACGTGCACCCAAGGGAAACTTATTGATTAATTGTTTGTCAGTTCATCAGAGCCAGAAATAATCAATGCCCTCCATACCGGAGCCGGCAGTAGAAAGAGGTGCTCGATCACGGCCCCGTAATTAGAAAGCAGATGAAGGGGCATGGGCTTGCAGCTCCCAGCTGTCTCTCATGTGGGACGGCCTCATCAACTTAGAGGGCCCCTCCTGGTTGCCCCCCCCCCCCGGCCTTGAGGCCTGATTGCACGTTTCTATCGCCAGGCTTGTTTCACAACAGGATATTGATCACACCCCAAACCACGGGGTCCACGGGGGGTCCATGCCCTTGTATCCAAAATCATGAGCATTTAATGGAGAGATATGATCGTCATTAACGACGGTGTCAACGGTATTGATTTAGTAATCAGTTAGCTTAAAATAATGAAGTTATCGGCTAGATGATTTGTTGTGAGGCCATTTAATATTTAGTTATCGGCAACTTGAATGTCGATGATAACCTGGTAATGGGTGCCACGTGTGCCCGTTATGGACTCGGCGTCACTGAGTTCTTCATTATTATATTTATTAGCAGCAACTCAATTAGAAGCTGCCTGCTACCCACACAAAGACGTATGAGCTTACTGTTTGTGGTGGACTACATTACTGACCATGCATCATCAATATTTTCTATTTGCTGGACAGTGTTCACTCGAGGCCAGAAGTCATGATGATCCATGGAGATTAATACAATGTGGAGAAGATTTCACCAGACCCAGATAAAAATGTAATTAATTTTATTCCTTTATCGAAGTTATCGCAATTGCCATCGTCATTCACAGAGCAAAAACATTTTTGACAGGCAGACAGGATATAGTATGAAAGGTTTTTGAAAATGCCAAACCCCTATGCTCAATAAAGATTTCATAGCTGTAGATGTATCTGAATTCACCATGAGTTGCTTTGAATAAACCCTTCTGCTAAATAGTAAATAGCGAAGACAGCTTTACTTCACTTATCCATTTAGCTTCAGGCCTGGTGTGCTCCTTTAGTGCACTTAGGATTTAGCTGTCCAGTTTAGATTTAGCTGTCCAATTTAAAATCTTGCCTGAATGTAAACAACAATCCTTCTATTAAGGTTTTCACAAGTTAGGTGTGGAAGGAAACAGCTATGAATAAATTCTTCATGCAACCATAACTGTTTTGTGATTGGGCCGATCACGATAATATGTTTAAGAGTTTGACCCAAAGTGGGGAAATTTTGATGAAATTCTGCCGACTTACAATTAAAAACTTGGAGCCTTATTACATCACACATCACAATTATATATGTTAAGCACATTACACGTTACAATTTTGATCTTGTTAAAGCAGTAGGCCATAAGTGCATTTTGAAAGATAACTTTTTTTTGTAGATATTTAAGTAGTAGATATTTAATGTTGATACGACATTTCCATCTAAATAGATGCCATTGCCTGGGCCAAATTGTGTTCTTGTTTGCGTTTGCATCCAAAAACCTGTGTGTTTCAGACTCCTGGCCGACTGTAGACTGGGCTGCCGGTGATTTGAATTCGCCCTGCAGCGGGGTCTGGAGAGGAGCAATACATTTCTTTCTGCTTCCGATCCACTTTTACGGGAGCCAATCACCAAGCTGGCTTTTCCCCCTGGCGCGCTATTGGCTAGTTTTCCTATCACTCTAGTACGTCATTCGGATCGTTGGTCTGATTGGTTGAAGGACTATCCAATTGCGTACAGAGTCATTTGAACTACGCCCGTTGATCGCGCCTCTTGTGCTGAAGAAAATGACCGCAGCCTCCCCTAGGCCAACGTGCAATTCTATGAGTGAGCTTGGTCTGGCAATAGCCAAGCTAGGCCAACTGGGTTTTGTCCACGGCGTTTGCAGTCTGCCTGTAGTGCTGCTGGAGCAAGATGCCTTCCCCCTCACTACTGGTTGATGTATCAGACGTTACCAGGGCTCTCAAGTTTTGAAGACAGGCAAGAGTCCATCCCCCTACATGGCACTGACAATTCAACCAAATACAGTATTTATTCAATTTCTGCACATACGCACATGTTTGTGCGTATGTGTGTGTGAGATTGCGTTTGTGTTATAGCAGTCACAAACCCATATACTTTATTTTCATTGGTTGCTGCGTTAAACCGTACCCAGATACAATAGTGCTATTTTCTGATTGGCTATTGTGTAGCCCCTTTCTTTTTTTTTTTGGGCTGATAAGTGGCAGGCTCGACTAAGAAATCCTGGGAAGACGTGCTTGATTCCTCCATCGTGAGAGAAGCGCGGCCAGAGACATTTTCGGCGCTGCGGCATATTAAATATAGCCTGGCGAGAAATACAACGTGTGGCGGGAGTGCGCGACAAAAGAGCGAAATGAGTGACTGTCACGCTCAATGCGTGACACTCGAGAGCCCTGCGTCACCCCGATGCCCTGGATAAAACTCTGCTGAATGACATCGAAAATAAAAACGACGCGGCCTCCGTTCCCCTACCTTCATTCGGTAGCCTCTTCCGACGCAACATCTTCAGCTGACGCTTCCGCTGGCCCTAGAAGGAACAAGCTGTCTCGTTAGCCTCGGCTAACAGCGTGGCGGCGCTCGCTTGACCGGCGGCGCCGTGCCACCGCCGCCGGTGCCATCTGTTACCCCTGGCAGCCTGCACCTCCAACCCCCCCCCCCCCCCCCCCCACACCTACCTCCGCACCTCCGTCTGCCCGGCCGCGGTGCACCTCCACCTGGGGCTCGGCGAAGCGTTTAGGCTGAGTGCCCGCCGCACCGCGGGGAGCTCAAGAACACTGTGACAAAATGGTGGGCGGAGATGTGTGGTGGTTTTTTTTTGGAAGCAGGGATCTTGGTGTTCCTTGTTCAGACACTGATTACGGTATTTACAGCGCCTCTTGAAGTAAACGTTTCCAGGAGGCTCTGAGGAGTATTGGTGGCGGGTTTCCACACCTTTCTATCCAAATATGTTTGACGGCTTGTTAGTGAACATGGATGGCTGGAATAGGGAGTGTATGGGAGGATGTTGAATAAAGTCCCACTGAATAAACATTTGACATCAATAAAGGCCTTATTGTATTTTTTTGTTTGTGGGAATACGCCATTCATTTCAGGGTTATATTGTATTAAATAGCCGGTGGAAAGTACTTCCAACGTTTAAAAATAACCACCCGGTAACCACTATTTGATAGATACATTTGATAGGCTATAGGAGTAAATGACATTCTGAAGGTCCAACACTGTCCTATTTGTGGGGTTAATACGTCTTGTCAACGTTTTTTCCTAAATAAAGAACACTTTTTTGTATTCATTTGCAACATTTCGAGTACTTTTTATCTCCTTGTTTGTAGGGTTAGGGTTAGGGTAGGAGATGGTTGTCAAAACGAGGCAGACTGGGTGTATGTAGCCTAGTAGGATAGAAACTGTTGAGAGCCAGCCTCGCCCCACAGCCTCCCCCAACAGTCTCCCCCCACAGTCTCCCCTCACAGCCTCCCCTCACAGCCTCTCCATGCTGCGCGCTCACCTTTCATTCCACTGGGCTTTTGATCGCGCGCGTCACAGCAGCGCAGCAACGAGACGCACGCGACCCCCTCTTTGCATTTGAACCCGCGCGGTCGGCATGGTCTTTGGTCGTTCCATTGATGTCCATTGATGGAACGCAGTAACAGTCTATGGTTTTGGCGCAAAAAGTGAAAAACCCGCACTTAAGTTTAACTTGTGGATAAGGATGCTTTTTGGCGACGATGCGTTTCTCCTCAAGATTCGTGGTTCTTCTTCGTGGCAGACGCGTTTTACCGAATTAACACTTCGTCGTGTGAGAGGTAAGCAGCAACTGGTGTCTTCACAGTAGTACGTCTTTTTCAACCTAAATCTACATCTTCTTAGATCATTTATTGGATTAACTGTCGTGCAGATTCAGACATGTCAACTTTTACTTGATGAAATGCGTAATAACTCCATCCAGTCACCGTAGAATTGCGCGTAACGTTACTCACTTTTCCTGATGTCTTAGTTATCGCCTTACGTCGACTCATGAAGAACGGGCGATTATATCTTTAGGAGTCAAACAATCGGCATAATCATCTCCACATAGGTTTATTTGCGTTGCTAAAACTATTGGCAAGAGCAAATAATTGCATTCCTTACCTGACCTGCATGGATTTCCTTCTGTCAATAAGTCTGGTTTTGCGTGATCGACCAGAACAGCCCTAACCCTTTTTTTTGTTATCTTATGCGCCTTTGCTCCTCCGTTGTGCTGATCTTTACCCAATATAGCCATAATTATTTATTCAACTCTTTTAGGAAGGCAATAATAAAGTGTTAGTGTTACAATTATATTGTTCTGATGGACATTGGATTTGCTAACAAAGTGTTACCATATTCAATCTAATTATGGGAGAGAGAAAATGGAACTTGTTACATATAAAGCAATATAATATACGACTTAATGCTAAAGGCAAAGAATAAGTGTTCATCATATTGTATAATACCTCTTAATGTAGTTTTTGTAGACTGGTGAGATCAACATTTTTACAAAGCACAGTATTGTACCGATTCCCTGAAGATAATATTGATTCTGACCGTTACAAAGGTTGCACTGTGTTTGTTTATAGCATTCCTAGTTTTTCAGCGATGACAAGGTGCATTTGTACTGTAAAGCGCCCCGCACACTCAGTCAATAAATACCCTATATATACCACTATATTGAAAACCATTAAACTAAGACAGACTTTCAGACCACTCACAACACAAATGTAGGATCCAACCGTTCCAGTAAGGCTCATCACCTTGCTGTCACGGAGGAAATGACAAAGTGGCTTAATAAAACCTCTCTTGATATTAGACTGCTGGGCTGCCACTGTCAGCTTCCCGGGAGGGAATACAGTGATTTTCCTCATTCAATTACTTAGTCGTGCTTAATTTACATCACTGCCCACCCCCTAATAAACGTGTGGGGGCCGGGTTGGGTTGGGTTGGCTGTTGTTTATATTAATTATTCCTCCCCCCACCTCCCCCCTCCCCCTCTCCCACAGGAGGGATGCGTGTGAGTGATTACCAGCGGTCGGGATTCAGGGGAGAGATTTCCCTAGGTAGCCATGCAGCATCATGAAACTGGCCACGTATTCAGTGCAAATAAACTGAGAGTATGTATGTATAGACTGATCTGATCCAAGGAAATGGATAAATGTTAAGACTGACCGCACAGAAATGACTCCAATGCACATGGTCGATTTGTATTGCAAAGATTCATTACATAAAGGTCAATCATATGGACACCCTGACGTTAATGCGTCAGTGGCATCTCGACGGAGCGAGGAAGGGAAATAGAACAATCCTCGATCGATATGGACCGTTCGTTTGTCTCTCCTTAGGAACCTTATCACCGCTGCTTTTAGAAGGACTTCAGAGCAGGACCCTCAATGTAGCATATCAATATACATTATAAATCAATGTATCCCATGATTGCAGGTGGAATGCCTTAGTCCCTGCCAAACGGTTTCCCCAAGACAGCGACAGCGAGCCGCCGGTGAACCATGGACGCCTGGATCTTCCCGTCGTCGCCCCTCAACCTGACGGAGCCCCTGATGTACGAGAGCTTCATGCAGAGCAACGACTCGGAGGGCCGCGGCAACTACACGGACCCCAGCTTCGACCGCACCAGCACGGTGGTCCTCACCTGCCTGTACTTCCTGGTGTGCACGGTGGGCCTCTGTGGCAACGCGCTGGTCATCTACGTCATCCTGCGCTACGCCAAGATGAAGACCGTCACCAACATCTACATCCTCAACCTGGCCGTGGCCGACGTCCTGTTCATGCTGGGCCTGCCCTTCATCGCCATCCAGCTGGCGCTGGTCCACTGGCCCTTTGGCCTCGTGCTGTGCCGGGTGGTGATGACCGTGGACTCTCTGAACCAGTTCACCTCCATCTTCTGCCTGATGGTGATGAGCATCGACCGCTACCTGGCCGTGGTGCACCCCATCCGCTCCACCAAGTGGCGCAAGCCCCGCATGGCCAAGACCATCAACCTGACGGTGTGGGGCGTGTCGCTGCTGGTCAACCTGCCCATCGTCGTCTACAGCGGCCTGATCACCAAGCACGACGGCTGCTTCTGCAGCATCGTGTGGCCCGAGCCGCAGGAGGCGTACTACACGGCCTTCATGTTCTACACCTTCATCCTGGGCTTCTTCCTGCCGCTGATGGTCATCTGCATGTGCTACCTGCTCATCATCGTCAAGCTCAAGTCCTCGGGCCTCCGGGTGGGCTCCACCAAGAGGAAGCGGTCCGAGCGGAAGGTGACCCGCATGGTGTCCATCGTGGTGGCCGTGTTCGTCTTCTGCTGGCTGCCGTTCTACGTATTCAACGTCACCTCGGTGACGGGCACCATCAGCACCACGCCGGTGCTGCGGAGCACCTTTGCCTTCGTGGTGGTGCTGGGCTACGCCAACAGCTGCGCCAACCCCATCCTGTACGCCTTCCTGTCGGAGAACTTCAAGAAGAGCTTCCAGAACGTGCTGTGTCTGAAGAAGGTGGGCGGGCTGGACGAGATCGACCGCAGCGACAGCCGGCAGGACAAGTCGCGCATCATCAACGAGCCCACGGAGACCCAGAGCACGCTGCTCAACGGGGACCTGCAGACCAGCATCTGAGGAGACCACCGCCGCCAACGCCGCCGCCGCCGCCGCGGGGGGGAGAGGTGTTAGCAGTAGCATTAGCAACCGCATATGTCAAAAACAAATCGAATTGGGCCTGTGAACCACCCGGTTTGCATGTGTTGCACAAAGCCGCAGTTCGCATTTTGTTCAACACAAGCGTGTACAAAGTCACCCTCCGCTCCTCATCACAACACTACAGAGGATCTAGTGCTGGCACAATAACAGAGAGAAACAAGGGTGGTGGGTGTGTGTGGGGGGGTGGTGGTAGAAGAGAAACATGCCACATTATCAAAGTCATAGCCTGATTGAACATCAAATATGCCTAACAGAACAAATGTATCTTTTGTCCCCCCCCCTGCACTGCAAACACATTTCATTGAACCATGAAAGCCTCACCTCCCACGAATGTGTTTGCCCAACGTGTTTCTGCTGGGATCGTCCAGATTGCGTTATCGATAGAAAGCGCAGCCGACGACGGGTGAAAGTGCACCAAATCAGATGGTCAACAGGTCCCGGAGAGATATGGATTTTCCAACATGTGCCCATTTTGACTTCCCTTTAATGGAATAAGGATATGTGCTTAGCCTTTCAGCTGGGTGTGTGTGTGTGTGTGTGTGTGTGTGTGAGGGGGGGGGGGGATAAGGACTTTTACATACAGTATAACTGCCCCCCCTGCCCCTCTGTTGCAGGGCAGAGCGACGACCGACCAGGAAGATATTGGCTTTGTGTAATGTCTTCTTTCGCAGCATGTCGTTTCACAGGCCCGACGCAGTGCAGGGATTTGCTGGTGGGCGTATGAGAATCATCAATCAGTGGTTTGATGGCACACAACCGGAGGGAACAATTACACGGTCAACAAGTCCTACGCTGTTGGGGTAATGCCGTCTGGCTGGAATGAATTTAGGTGGCATCGCATTAGGATGTATTACCTGGAACTATAAACGACAGGTTCAATAATAGGGATTTCTCTTTGGGGGGTATGATTTTCATTCTGTGAGCGATATATGTTCTTGCATTTCTGTGGTATTATTGTATATATATATATATAAAGAATGATAGAAAGTGTCAATTATTATATACTATAGATTATATGTTTCCAGGTGACTCTATTTCATCTTGTAAGAGGGGTACGTACTCTTTAGTAATGGTAATAGATTGGTATTTACTTGTCCATCAACTAACCAAGTGCTGCTAAAGTGTAAAAAGTACGTTCATAATAATTCATTTGAAATTGTTGCTATTCAACCAATTTTTTTGTGATATACAGCTTGTCCCTATCTGCTTCTTGGTGGTCGATTGTTCAGTCAAACCACTTATGTTGCTGCTTGAAATTCAGCGTTGGGCTTTATAACCATCTGTGTCTACTATTTTTAGATCTGTGTCTCTTACAGAAACAAGAGACACTCCAAGTGTGTCTGTGCAGCGATTCTATGTGTTTTTCCTAGAAAAAAACCTAATACAAAATACTTAAAAAAAATACACAATCCAGTTGTTGCAGATGCTCTACCACACGTTTGGTTCGTCTGACGACCAGAACACAGGTAGGTATTATAATAAAGCTGTTTATTTGAGAGCGAGCTGGATGTTACAAGTCAGAGCAGGAGTTCAATGCTGACTGCTCTCTCTGAGTGTGTTGGCTGATCGCTGGCTTATCCTGTATGCCTTGATTACTCAATGCACCACAGGTGGGCAGCCCCACCCAGCCCAAGTTACCCTGACTCGCCCTGGGTGAGGCTGCTTAAGCCAGCCTTCAGCCACCAACTGTGTTTTGACAAACAATGACATCATTCCAGGTTTTTTAACCATGGAATTCACGTGAGCAGGTGGTGGGCCTAAGTCTCATTACCAGACCTGAACGTGTGCCACATGTGCGTGTGCGTATGTGTGTGTGTACGTGCGTGTGTGTGTGTGTGTGCTTGAATAGAGTGGAAACCAAAGGTCAGGTCTTGGGGTTGAGGTAGGTTGGAGGCGCCCCTGCTTTCTGAAACTTGAGAAGGGCTAGAACACAGACCCTGGACCGGTCTGTTGTTCCTTCGAACCATCGACCATGGTTTTACTGACAAACTTCGTCATCATTCTCTGATATCTTGTGCAGGCTCTGTCGTCAACAGTAAGTTGTTGCAACCTCTGTCTGTTTGCTATGTAAAACGTGTGTTTATTTAAGATTCAAGCCAGTGGGTACACTCATATCTAGCAGAGGATCAATTCTGACTCACTTCATGAATACGTATATATATATATATATAGAGAGTAAATCTATTTATTTGAAATGTTGCTTTTTAATGTAGATTGCACGTGCAAGACACTGTGGAGAATTAAATATTAACAAATAATTTGATTTCTAATAACTGGCCACAAAAGTGTACTGATTGTGACGTGCATGGTATGTGCTGCTTGGGCAAATATTGTAGACATTTGTTGATACATTAATTTGTATTATTACCAATGGATTGTCTGAGTCAAACTCTGTATGTAAGCCTATGTTTTGATTTGGATTTAACACAGCTGTATAACACCTAAATAAACCATTACAATACCCGGCCATATCGAATGTATCACACCCTACAACGTGAGACACAAAATACACATATAGCCTACAATTCTTAAAAGATGGGTTACCACCATGATAACGATTGAGAAGTGAGCATTGGAAAGGTAGGACATGTTATTATGGAACATATTTCTAAGTTTTGTAACTAAATGCAACTGATGCAATGTTCACCGTTTAACCGCAATGTCCACTATTATACTGTTCCGACCAAGTTATTTAATCGGATAAGAGGCATTTTATGAGTACTGATATAGAGTATAACATCACTAGAACTTTTAACTACACATGTAGGCTACATTTAAAAAAAAGGCTTCATTAAAAATAATAATAAAAATTATTATTATTATTATTATTAGTCCAGAACGTATTTCACTGGTTTCACAATAAATTGACAGAGACAAATACATCATAGGCCTACAATGCAGCTGACCCGCGGTAGTCCGACTCCAGACCTACACAAAGTAGAAGATGGAGAGCAGGAAGATGTGTGTTGCTTGGCAACAGTCCATACCCGGCTTAGTTGCTGTTTGAACTGTTTGTGTTGGCGGTACAAAATTAATGATTCAATAAACAAACAAATCATAATTGGTTGCGGCTTATTACCTCTAACCAACTACTAACACGGCGCTTGTAGAACCGTTAAAGTAATAACGCAGTCGAGGTCGTGCTGTAGGCTACTGAAGATCAGCATCGGCTGTGATTATCTTCTGTAGGCCTACTCGTACCTACGGACCACAGCTATTTAGAGAGCTATTTCTCAATGCATGTTTCTGCTACAGACGGATCACAGCCGTGCCGATATTCAGTATTACACTCACTCCCTCTCGTGTGATATTCTACTTGGCGTCGTCAACATGTGCTGCTGGGTTTCGACGCCTACTTTGTCCCCTTCTAGCACCAAACAACTTGATGGCAGAGGTTAAACACACGTAGGCCTATTTTGAAAAAAAGCTTGGATGAATTACATTTTTTTTCCTCAGACCATAGGTATGACCAGAGCCGTATAAAGAAATCTTATCTTATCTTTATACGGCTCTGGGTATGACTATATAGTCCTAGTACGTGGTTGGTTATTCACAAATAAATAGTAATATTCTCAACCTTTCCTATGTAGATGTATCAGAGATCATATCGCTTATTTTCCCAAAATACGTTTAATGCTAAATAGCCTCCGTTTGTAACGTTTTGTCCCTGCCAATAAAACCTACAATTATAATTTATATTCAGTGAAAAAAAAAACGGTAGCAGTTTACCATTCAGTAATACGTAGTTTACCCTCAAGGTGGCGCCAAATACAAAGTCCTGAATGGTATTAAACGCAGCAGAACGCAGCAGGTACCCTAGCTCGACAGAACTCGGGATCAGGTGAGCTAGAGCTGCCCTAGCTCGACAGAACTGACCCGGGATCAGGTGAGCTAGAGCTGCCCTAGCTCGACAGAACTGACCCGGGATCAGGTGATCTAGAGCTGCCCTAGCTCGACAGAACTGACCCGGGATCAGGTGAGCTAGAGCTGCCCTAGCTCGACAGAACTGACCCGGGATCAGGTGAGCTAGAGCTGCCCTAGCTCGACAGAACTGACCCGGGATCAGGTGAGCTAGTGCAGCCCTCAATTTATCATGCGGTATGGACTCGGATCAGTCCAAATATATTTGTAAACGGTCAACCCTTACATTTTCACCATTAATGTCTACATTTAGTTACCTATAACTCATGCCACATTATTTATCTTAAGTTGTGGCACCGGGGATTCGCCAGCAATTACGATTAAGGCCACTGACAAATAAAACACAATGCATTGCAGTTTTGTTCTGAGTTTAATCACTGAAACGGACAATGAAGCTATTTCTCTTCCTTTTTCGTTTCAGCCGCATCCCTGAATGTCCATTGTGCGGCATGATCTGTGCCGTGATACATCAACACTTTGGTGCAACCATTTAGCAAGTCCGTGATCACACTCCTCCCTCCTTTTGGCTCAGGGTTTGAGAGGTTCTGCAGCACACCAAAGATATGCACTTTGTTTTAATTACAGAGCAGCGAAACAACCCGAGTGGGCTGTGGCAATAACGTGATATTACTTTGTGATGGAGGGGAGGGGGGGGGGGGGCTCCTTTATATGCAAGTGATTTTTTTTTTCATCCTTTTACTTTTTCTTTTGTACATACACAATCTGTGAATATTTCAACATGAATACACCACAACAGCCTGGCGTGTATGTGCATCACCTCAAAAACAATCGGACTCCAAAGACAGCGTATTGATTGAGTAGAGGGCGAGGTTTACTGCACTGCGGAGGCGGAGACCGACACCACACCGCCAGCCTCACGGTTGCCATGGAGAAGGGACCACTGATAGATTCAGAGTCGGGCGTGTGGCCTGAGTGGTGGTGCCTATGTACGTGCAATTAGTTTTTGCCCTTCTGAATAGGCCTACATCCCCCCCTCCCTTCTTTATACAGTACGATAATCACGGAAACAGAGCCTCAAGACAGAACGCATCACCGCAGGGAGGCCGTCGAGGCGCTTGCAGGGCCCGCCTCCTCCCCGTCACATGCGGTGTTGAATGGGGCTTATTTATTTTTTTTAATTTTGGTGCGCAACAGCGATCGCTGCTGATCCAATGAGGACCACAGCATTCTCGAAAATACAAGGAGTCCCCGACCGAGGACAATGCATACAGTATCTTCACACCAGAATTGCCGCCCCCCACCCCCCACAGCTAACACATAACATACAATTAATCAACAGTTAACGTGAGCCAATTTAATCACCGTCGTCGTCATCATACCAACTATTCCACATGAAAAGTATACGTCCCAATTTTTTTTTCTTCAGTACCAGGACAGCAAAGGGACACTGCAACAAAAAATAAAAAAAATAAAAATAAAAATGAATATATTCACCGAAAGGAACAGTAAACAAAAACTCAAAATTCAATGAGTTGCTTATAAAAAGGGTATATTTCCTGCCCTCAACCAGAGTGAAAAACAGAACAAATAAAAAAAAAAACACAGAACAAGTGAGTATTAGGTATGCTTGCGTCCAAGTCCGTTTGGTTTCCATGGCAGCACTGCACCAGCAACTGGTATCTCATAAAAGATCGCCAACATAATTTCAATTCTCTTCAAAAATAGATATTTACTAGATTCATACAGTATTGGATAACTAAATTCACAAATGATACGAATCATAACCATACCTTTAAAACTGTTCTCACAAAACAGTTGATAATACCGTGATTTTGTGTAGTTTACGATAGTTTTTTTGTTAACATTTTTTTTTTCTTTTGCATTCCAAGTTCCATATGCATACAACAAAACAGTTTTTTTTTTTTGTAATCCACCGTGACTGACTCAGTTAAATGCTTGGTCGTTTGAAACAAGAGCACCATGGGAAGAGAAATGAGAGGGAAAGAAAAAAAAATAACATTTAGAATACAACACTGTAATAAATCGGTCCTTGTGTCCTCGTGCGCCCGGTCCACGTGGCTGACCTCTGACCTGCTTCCCGCCCCACCCCTGCAGCAGAGGGAGGGGGGTATGGAGGGGGAGGGGGGGTGAGGGGGAGTGAAAGTGTAAGGAGGGGGGGGGGAGGGGGGGAAACAAGACAACCATCAACCCTTCCTGTGCGTCCTATCCCTCATCTCCTCCGCTTGCGTTCGTCAAGTAGCTGGCGAGAAGTAGCTCAGTGCGTTGTTTTTTTTTTTTTGTAGTTTTTTTTTGTGTTTGTGTGTTTGTTTGTTTGTTTGTGGAGAGGTTGCATGATTTCAGAAGTCTTTGATTCTTTTATTGTATTTTTTTTTCTCGTCGACTCTCACTCTCTCGAGGTGAGCCGTGCGGGAGAGTAGAGAAGCGCTTCAGGTAGGTTTGTGTGTTTCCGACTCGTCCGTCTGGCCGTCCGTCCGTCCATCCGTCCGTCCGTCCGTCCTCTCTTTACCCCCCCCCCCCCCCCCCCCCCCCCCCGCGCCTCCGCCCCGGGATTCAGCAGCCATAAAGAGACGTCGTGTTCTCCACGCTGGGCAGCGTGACCCCGCGATAAGGCCCTACTCGTACTCCAGGAACTGCTTGTGGTAGAACAACAAATACCTGCAGAACCAAAAAGGAAAGAAAAAAAAAAACACAGACCCTTAATATACACACAAGAGGGGAAAGTCACGTTACCGCCGTGCGTCCATTGTGCGTCTCTCTACCCTTCGCTGTCCAGGACGTCCTTGATGGTCGCCTTTGTGATGATGGCGTCGTCACATTTGAACCACTGGTCCTTGTGTTGGCGGATGAAGCTCGTGTAGTGTCCGCTCTCTAGCGTCCCCTGGTGGTTGACCACCGCAAACAAGGCATACCTGTCCGCCACACACACACACACACACACACACACACACACACACACACAGAGAGAGAGAGAGAAGGCATACATCAGTCACGTAGGTGAGGAAATGCTACGGGAAGCCTATGAAGACAATTATAGAGCACTTTTGAGTTTCGGCCTCTTCAGCCCAGGGCCCCGAATAGCCAGAGCCATATATGGGCACATATTACCAATGTTATTTGCGAGCAACTTCCTGGCAAACGTTCTGGAAAATGAAAGCTGTTCTAAGCACCATGAATTAATACAATACACAACATTCTTGTCGACGGGATTAAATGGTTTTAGAGAAGACACAGCAGGGGGCATCCGTCACGAGACGCGGTGAAGCCACGCTGACTTAATGAATCCCGATGGACGACAATTGATTGTTGTTCCAACGGGAATGGCATTATTGCCCATGAGGATTCAGATCTTCAAGGGGTTGTACTTACTTATTGTCGTTGTTTAATACATCAACAGTTTGTTGGTACTGGCCGTTCATTCTGCTCTCTTTACTGCAGGGGACAGAGAGAGGGAGAGAAAGAGACGAACAAATTACATAAATAAAAAGGCTGTTTGGCTGGTAATAAACATGAGACATTCTGCTCATGCACGTCAGTACTCCGCGTCTCCACTAGGGGGCAGGCGTGTCTGTACAGGAGCTCTGCCTGTCCATTGATGGGGAGCCAGTATGCAGCTGGATAAAAGGCTCCTCCACCACCAGAGGGGTGGGGCACTACCACCACTGCTGCTGCTGCTGCTGCTGCTGCTGCATGCTCGACTGGCAGGGGGGAAAACGTGGAGCGGACTACACTGGGCTGACTACGGGCACGGAGGGGAGTCAGGGTTCGGTTCATTTGCATATCCCTTCATCTCCATTCTGGGTGCATGATTAAAAAAAAGGAAAATCTATATCTATATCCATAATCCCCAATCTAATGATGGGGGAAAAAAAATAATGAATTGATTGAATATAAAACATTCAGAATGGTATAACATTCTGAGTGATTCAAACATTTTCATGAGCTCATTGGGTTGGCGATGAAACCCAGTGAAAAGTCCCTTCTGTATGAGGGTCAGCGCTGGACTATTGGTGAATGTTCCTGCATGGGAGATCAGAAAGACTGTGGTGGCTCACCTGGAGGCCATGAAGGGCGTCATGTCCAGCTCCAGGGGGAAGGACACGTACGTGGTGATTTTCCTCCGCAGTTTGGCCGAGTGCTCGAACCTCTGCCGATGGGGAGAGGGAGAAGGGGGGAGGGAAGGATGGTGGCCAGGGGAGGAATCGAAGAGGGAACAGACAAAGAGGGAGAGAGCAGACGAAAGAAAATGAGGATGGGAGAGGATAAAGAAAAAGGGGAAATGTGTTTATGGCCAACAGGGAATGCCTCAAACCTCAGTCATTGCTTATGAAGTACAGGGAAAAGACTAGGGATGCACCGAAATTTCGGCCACCGAAAATTTTCGGCCGAAAATGGCCCAAAAGCGCATTTTCGGCTTTCGGCCGAAACACTTATCACCGAAACAACACGGCCGAAACAGGAAATTGTGATGACGCAAACAAAAACCGCGGCCAGCACACGCTTGTCTGGATAAGCGCCTCTGCGTCAACATGTCTGCGGTGTGGGCATATTTCCACATATCTGATCTATATCGGTTTTCGGCCTTGTTTTTTTTTTCCGGTGCATCCCTAAGTTCCATAGATCATCAGTGAAACATTGTGAAACAAATGACACCTCTAGCTAAATGTAGTAATCTAGAGAACCAGCTACAACCTTGTTTTCATCCAAACGAGCCGTCTTTAGTGACGGCTCGCTATGAGAGAGCTTCTATGAGCTGTCGGCTATCAGCCACGAGTTTAGGGACCGTCTGCAAAATGCAGACAGCTTCTATGAGCTGTCGGCGATCATCCGGAGCTTAGGGACCGTCTGCAAAGTGCAAAACGGAAAACGGTGTTGTTTTTTCAGTGCTAAATAAATATTTTTATAATTAATAATTGTAATTGATTTATTCTTTGAATTGCAATGCCTTGATTTTAGTGAGGTTAGTACACAGTCATAGCTATAAATGCAATTGTAGGCCTACTTATAATTGGCATAATAATTTATTTTGGTGTTTCGGTTTTCGGCCTTGGTTTCCTCATTTTCTCGTTTCGGCCAAGAAATTTCATTTCGGTGCATCCCTAGAAGAGACATTATGCATTTATGATGCAGGGTGTGAATTGTAGCACTTTCATACTCCAATGTAGCCTGGAAATCCAGACCCACATCTAGAAAGCTGTAGGGTCTGGCAACGAGTAATGAAAATGGCCCAACTCGAAGGGCGGCACCAAGCATGCATTTGAAAATATCACTGCATGCAATTGGATAACACTACGACCAATCAGAAGAATACAAGGGGTGACGTATCCAGACCAGCGGAGCTAACCAACAGATAAGACTCTTGCCGTATCCGGTCAGTAAAACAGCAATGCTTTTGGCCCGCCTATATCAGATACACCGATGTGATTGGTTAATGTTCTGGGCCAGGGGAATCGGGGAGTGAGTATATTCCTTTTCAAATTCAATTTCAAATTGTGCTCTCGCGAGAACTCTGGATTTCCAGGGTAACTCCAATGGTGAACGGGCTTGGATCAATGGAACAAGAATCCTCTTTGGTGCGCATGTTGGAAGGTTTTGCATGCGTCTGCCGTTTGTATCAAACTGAATGCATGGCATTTTGCAGCATCACAATCGTTGCACAATCGTACAACATAACGTTTGAATGGTTGCTTTAGAAAAGCATTGCAACAAAACACCACAGTTGAATCATATTCTCTCCATTTCCGAAACTCTTAACCCCTGAAACATTTAGCCTGCTCTCTCTAAATTGTACATTTTGTCTTTGGCTCTTGAAGGATGAGTGCCGAATAGAAAGCTGAATTCATTATGTCTTCAATGAGGACCTCTGGGATGTTTGTGTCAAAATGGATAAACCAGAATCCGTAGCTAGGGCCAGCAGGAGTAGACTCTACAGCACATGTCCCTCACACATGGCTGCTATTCACCATCAAGCTTGATACCAGCTATTCAAGATTATGAACCACATTTTTTACCAGTGAGAGTTTCATCAGGATGAATCCTGATGAAACTCTCACTGGTAAAAGATGTGGTTCAAATTCATCAGGATTCCCTATGAATTTGATGCATCATCTTGAGGATATTTTGGTTGCAATTATAAATAAACAATGTTCTGTCCCTCCTAGAAACCATATTCATTCCGTTATACATGTGCATAAGGGGGCAGCCATGAAAACCCTTAATCCCGTGTGAGTAGTGCAGTGTGTAGTGCAGTGGACGACATTGCGTCGACAGGCGATGCGTGGCATCATGCAACGACTGGCTGACTCACTTTCAGATGAAAACACGCCACAATGGGGAGCTTCTTCATCGTCAGCTGTTTGGTGGACTCCTGGTAGCTATGGCAACCACCGCATTTGATTTTGGCACTGCTTCCTAGATGCTCGGGCCGCGTAAACCTGCATGACGAGGAGCAGAATGGAGACGGATCCAGGGTGTGTGTGAGTGCGAGAGAGTGAGAGCGAGAGCGAGAGAGAGAGCGAGAGAGAGAGAGAGAGAACAGTATACAACAGACTGAGACAGAGAGACAATTGGAAACAGGCACGGAGGTTTCATTTCATCAGCACTCGGGGAAACCACTGAAGCAGATAGGTTGTCGTCGGCAACGCGTAAGGTCGTTCCCGCTCAATCACACGCGACCAGTGTGTGAACGGGGGAGGCGTGGCGTGTCAAACGATAATCTGTTAAGGGGTTGTTGTGCGGCGTCCTGAGAGCGATAACACGAGTCCGCCCCGCCACGTTTCTGGTGCAGTCATTCCGTTGATGAGGCCTCCATCACCACGGCAACAGCACCAACCGATCCTGCACCTTTAAGAGGTTTGCTGCAGCGACGGACTGGTGTGTGTGGGGGATGCAGTAAAGACTTAAGAACGGTGGGGGGGGGGGGGGGGGGGGAGAAGATAGAGAGAAAAAGAGAGCGAGACAGACAGAGAGAGAGAAAGAGAGAGAATGAGCAAGGGAGAAAGAGTAATAGTGCCAACGTATGGAGGCAGAGGGTAGGTTGTGAGAGGCAACACCTGTTCTGCAGACCCTGGGCTGATGAGATCCCGGGTATTCTGAACGGGAGAAGCCCCAGTGAGGGGGGGGAAGGGTGAGAGAGGGAGGGAGAGAGAAAGAGAGGGTACGAAAGAGAGAGAGAGCGCGCCCCGGGGGGTGGTTTCAGACCGCTGAAGCCTAACAGTTGGATGCTAGACTATAGGACTATGGGGGGAATGTATTGACATCCTATCAGAAGCAGCCGCAGCAGCAGCAGCAGCAGCAGCAGCAGCAGCAGCAGCAGCAGCAGCAGCAGCAGTCAATTCCCTTCCGTCTCTGGCCTCCTGGTGTGGCCGGAGCGGAGACGGATCAATCAGGGCACACGAGGGGCGTAGCGCTTCCCGTCCACAACCGTGAGCGATGGCATGAACGGCTCAGTGTGCAAACGGGGAAAAAAGGCGCCTGGTTTTAGCACATTTGGGAGTCACAGCCATGTCAATATCCAAGCAGCGAGACTTTATTTCAGCCAAAATATTATACTTTATTACGTGGCTTTGATGAAAACTCGATTCTGATTGGTAAATTACAGCATTCAGTTGTCTGTTGGTGCTGCATAGCTGACCGATGCAATGACTAACAGACTGTCGCTATGGAGGCTATTGCCAACCGTAGAATCTAACGGACCATTTCTATAAGCGGAAGCAATGAAATCATTGTTCAACTAAAATCTTCTCTCGTTCGATTTTGGTTCGAAATTATTGATTTCTACAGTGGAGTAGCAGTGTGATCAGGCTGATTCGAGGGCAATGCAGGACCATGACAGTAAGGGTCACAAGGAATCAATAGAGCCAAGGGAATTGACTCTGGCCGCTTGGGTATAGAATGTGTCAAAACCTTATATTCCTCTAGCATAGCATTCCAACTGGGTATTTTACGATAATGACCAGCTTGGCTGGACATAATCCCTTGCTTAACAGAGCCGGTAACATTGACGACTGCTGACACCGTCCGTGATTGCGGTCCGGGAGTGATCGCTGGTCAGTGGAGAACATAAAAGGCAGAGAATGCAGTGGTTGGATCCCCCCCAGCATCATTTACGTCGGGGAATATTAGACAGAGCGACAGAGACAGAGAGCACAACCCAAACGATTTCGCCCCCCAGCACCGGTAGAGACGAGGCAGTGAGCAGCGGCTGTGGGGACGGGGCGGACAGGGGAGGAGGAGGGAGTGGTACCTGCGTAGGCAGTCTGTGAGTGTGGTCGATCCTGACAGGTGGCTCTCGCCGTTGACCGCGCTGCCGTCCCCTCCTGGGCTCAGGGGCCAGAAAGGTGTGGACGAGCCGGGCAGGTCCAGGCTGATGTCCCAGAAGGGATCTATCGTCGTGGAAACGCCGCTGCATTGGGGGGGAAATGGAAGAGCCGGCGTACGCATTAGTATCAACGTCACCTGCGCGCGTGTCCATGCGTTTATGATGCAGGGGGTCTTGTGGCTACATGCAGCTGTTCCTTGTCTCTTTGCATACCCAAGGATGATTCGTCGCGTGTGTGCGTGTGTTCTCTCCCCTCCACTACAGCGCAATTGGCAATTCAGTAGCGATGCATCAGACAGAATGCCGTATTCTGAAGGGAGACTTTCACTTTGCGGAATTAACGCATGCTCCTATATGCATCTCCCGCTTGCTATACGGAGCCATCGGCAATAATGCACCATCACCCTTGATAAGATGAGTCATGCTGTGTAGTTTTCCGTTGGACCAATAGGGGGCTTCTACAGCCAAGGGGGTGAGGAGGACGGAGGCCATTAACCTTGCGGTGTGACGACAACGTAAAAGAAGGCCATACTTTTTATCCATCAGTAATACACCCACAAGTGAACCACACTGGTCACAGTTCACTGGTTGTTATTCGGCCCCATCCTATGTTGTATGAGGGTACTTCATACAAACACACGGCGTGAACCGCTCCTTGTTCACTCAGCTACAGGACAGGTCTTTCTCAAGACACCACAGTGTGTTAAGTGCTGTGGAGCGGATCGGGGGGGGGGGTGGTGTTCTGCCGTTAATGGAACAAGTAAGCAGGAGGCGGCACCGGGGTCTGTTGGTGTCTAGACACGCTGCCCCGTGATCGGCCTCCCTCTACAGTGCAGAGGCGAGAAGACAAAGGGGACACAAAAGGCCGGGGCTGAGCCCTCTAGGGAGGAGGGCTGGTGTCTTGATCGGAACAAGGTCCGTTATGAGCACGCCGGGAGGGGAGAGGCGGGGGAATATGATCTGGTGGATGGATGGATAAATGAGTAAACGGAGGTGTGGGCTGGAAGCAACTCGAGCAGTGTTGTGCAAGTGTATTTGATGCTTTGTCAAACCCACTGGCCATTGTCAAACGGTGGGATCTTTGCACACACACACACACACACACACACACACACACACACACACACACACACACACACACACACACACACACACACACACACACACACACACACACACACACACACACACACACACACACACACTTCTTACGTGCAAACTTGACACGTGACGTCTGATTGCAGGCCCCCAGTGAAGATTTGGTCTATGATGCAGTTACAGTGGTTTGGATTGTTGGCCTTCTTGCCGTTGTCATCTCCTAATGGAAAAAGAAAACATTGTTGGTTATAACGTTGGACACACACACACACACACCGACTTAAGACTGCATTCTCCCTTCTGCATGGCTGGGGGAGTGGCAGTGGGCTCTTCGCTTAGCGCCGCGCTTCCCCGCCATCCAATCACGGCGGGGCTTACTGCAGGCGGCGGCGGCGGGCGAGTCGGCGCAGTTCAGCGCGGCGCTGCAGGCACTGGGGTCTATTGACATTCCCTGCACTTCCCGCCGGCCCCGTCGGTACACACCATTGTCAGTCTCCTTCAGTACGTTTGGAATTGAAGCGAGGCGGGGAGCAGTGACTTGTGGGTAAGGAGTGTGATGAATAAGAAAACAAAAAAAGGCATGGCGCCGCATAGGGCAGAGCAGCATGTTCCTCCCCGCCTTGCTTCGCCGTCTTTGATTGGTCTATTTTGTAATGGGGTTGTTCACAAAACCTCAGTAAAATACCAGAGGTCTGCTACTTACAGCTAAAAATGCTTTTTGCAGAGTGCTAGTATTAATTGGATGCGCATCCCAGCTCATAAGAGTGTGACGTGCGTTTTGACCACGGCCCTCACGCACCCTCTTATAGAACCCCTGCGTCAGGATTTTCTGACACAGTGCTGAAACTTGTCAGGGGAAGTTCTCCTGCCAAACCGGGGGTTAGCTAGAGGTTAACATCTAAAATAGCTCATTTGAACAATAGGGAGGGGAACTAAATAATAGGGGGCAGGGTGTAAAACGACACGCTTGCGCTTGCGCGGTTGGGTTGGCGTGTGTGTGCGTTCGTCTTACGCGTGGTGTCCCCCTTGCAGTGCCGGTGCAGCACGTCCAGCGCGGCGATGAGGAACTCGTGTGCATCCTGCTGCTCGTAGCCGGCCAGGTGTTTGGCATGGGTCCACACCAGGTGCAGCAGCCGGAAGGGAATGTGGGGCGACCGGTGTCCGGAGTAGAACTGGCAGACACACAACACCAACACATCGGATGACAATCGTTCAGCTGAATCAAGGACTCAGTCATCCGACTGATTTCATTTCATAACGGGCTGCGGTGTCGCTTACCAAGTACCTGACATTAAGCGCAGAGCCACTTGTTTTAGAAGTCTGCTCAGGTGATGTTAATCATAATTAATTGCATTTCCAGAAATGATCCAAGAGATTTTTGTTGATTACTGAACAGCACTTGGTTATCAATCGGAAGGATAAATTGAGCAAACATTTAGGCTTTAAGAGGAAGTGTATTTTACGTATTTAGAGGGCAAACATTTAAAATACATAAAATACGGACAGTTGGTACCAAGGCACCATTCCAAGAGCAGGGTCCCTCGTCCCCGTTTGCTCCCTGGAGAATCTGCATATTTTGCTCGAAATTGCAGAGTGAGCAACAGCAGCAGCAGCAACAACAACAAATGTTTATTTTGATGCCTGAATTTCCCCGCTCTACCGCCTATCTCGGTAGATTGAAGCCAGACTAAAGCAGTGTCAGACTCTTACGGATGTCACATTCATAGATAAAAACCGGCAGTATAAACAAGCCGAGAACGGGACTAGGGAGAAGCAACAGCGGATTCGCGGGGGGGGGGGGGGGGGGTGGACAGACGGGGCAGAGTCGGGGGTGGCGTGGAGAGGACGGGAGAGCAGCCGTGCAGAGATGAAGGGCAGGCTGGGTACTGCCGCTAACCACCACTGCAGCACAGCATGTGCCCGTTCATTTCAGACTGTGGCTTTCATTTCTGTGGTAGTACAGGCAGAAGTACTGTGTACTCTGACTCTGACTTGCCTTTTAATCTCCCCGATTCCCTGCAAAGTCTGAGTGAGCCGTGCAGAGGGGAATAGGGGAGAAGAAACGTCCATTCAGACCGAGCTGAAGGTAGTTTGTTCCTCTGCGTCGGTTTGATGCGAGCTGACATGGCAGCGACAGTGTACAGAGAGGAACAAACAGGGAGGAATGAGGGGTTGATGAAAGCACAACAGACTTCCTTCTCTCTGCGATGTGAAAAAGTTGTTCAAGAGTGCGTGTGCTGCCGAGGAAAGCATAGACCCATGGGCTTCCCTCATAAGACTGGCTTGGAGTAAGCGACAGTCACTGTGCGTGCGTGTAAACAGTTTTTGAATAGCAGCCACAGCTACATCAGAGGCGCCATCACGGCGCCACAGTTCAAACCCTACTCGGCCGCTTGCCTACTCTGCATGAGGAATGGAGCTTTGTTGGGAGGGCTGTGGAATGGCGTATGGGAACTTCAGATATCACCAGTGTTGTCTCTCACACGCCATGTTTGGCACAATGCACCATCTGTAGACCCACACAGATGCATGTCACACTAAAAACACGTGGGTGCCATGAAAGGAGAAGATGGATGCAAAGCAGCGTGAGAACGGATAAATAGGGAAATAGGGAGTAGCAGACCTTGTGTAATACCCAAAGTTGATGATCCACAAACACAGGGAACTAATAGGAGTGCATACATGTACACATGCAGCCTTGGGCGGGGCATAGCAGTGAATTTGCAGGGACTTGAGTGGGAAACGGGACACCTTGCGTGGCCCTGCTACGAGTTCATCACATACTTTTAATAGCACGGGCACAGGACTTACCTCTTGAAAGAGCTGGGACATTTCACAGACCAGACAGGAGTTTGATTGCATCTCGCATTTGTGTCTGTCCGAGAGGAAGAAGTCTCGTAGCAGCGGTGTGTGCGTGAGTGCCTGAACAATGCAGTTCATGAAACACGTGTTGCCCAAGTTTATTAACCCTCGTAAACCTGCAAGAGAAGCCAAAGAGGGCGGTTTAGATGCATCAACATCACCACATCGGACAGTGGCTGGTAAATCAAACAGCCGTCAAGCTTAAGGGATGTATGGTCGTCTAGTACACTGGATATTTTGGTTTTAACCCTTTTGTCCAACAATCCTTCCTTAATTTGTGTCGAATTAATAATGACTCATTATTAATTAATTAATTTTTACAAATGTAGCCCAATTAGTAGAGAGTGGCATGAACGGCTTCAGGTTTCATTTACACTGAGGTCACCCAGGCTTAGAATATCACCATATCGCATTGTGCTTATAAGAAGCATCCATATATTGACTTCTACATTCTGGAGAAAATCCTCACAAATAAGACAAAAGATCAGAGACTCCAAAATGTTCAAGTTCAAAATGTGTGGTGCAATCCGATTTTCTGTTCTGGAAGACCGGTAAACTACACAGGCACGGAACTGAAGAACAAAACCGGGAAGGAACATAAATATGAGAAAAGGCATCAATAAATAAAGAGGAATAGTGCAAGCAAGAAAGAGAGAGAGAGAGAGCCTAGCACTGCGAGCGACACGCAGAGAGAATGATAGACCCACTGTGGCACAGATCTGTCAGAGAGGAATTTGATGTTAAGCACCCCAGTGTGGCTGCCCGCTCCTGGTTGACCTTAAAGGACCCTTGGCTGAATGACCTTAAGTGATACTTCAACGGGTGAGTGAGTCCAGATAGCTTTGAGACACGGTGACGGACGAACGCACGCACGGAGAACACTTGACGTTCGCCCACCTATGGTGCAGTTTGTAGTGATTTTCCTCCGCTTTGGATTGTGTCGTAGTAATTCTAGCTCCCGCTTGGTGGGCTCCCATGTTGTGTATTTCTCCCCAATACCTGCTGACACGGGAAAGGGAAACATTAATCCACCATTGATGGATGTGCACGACTCATCAGACTGATTATTCGTATTATACAAGACGAGTAAAACGTTGCTTCATTGGCTAGTCGACAGGGGGACATTTTATCAAACAGTTGTGCATATTGAAATAATTTCCACTAATACAATCTCTATAAAACAAGCATATGTTAGGACTACTAAGGTTAGTATTACATTTCTTAGGAAAGCCCGGCAGGCACCATGTTTATGTCAATACAATACAGTAAGTGATGGCAGGAGTTGACCAACTATATTATGTTTACCTTCTGCCAACACAAACTGTCAAAACACAAACGGCACAAAACAGGCACTCTAGTTTTTTGCGAACATAATAGTCCAAGGATCGATCTGTTAAGCAGAGACCTTTGTGGCTAAAAGCAGGTAAAAGGCCAACTGAAAAGATAGCATTACTTGTAGTTCTTGTTATTTCTGTGCCCATTTTAAAACCAGGTATGATTTTCTCAAGTACTCAACATACCGAAATCAAAGGTTTGTGAAAGCATGTGAAATGTAATGGCAAAAAGAAAACTTTAAATGTGCCACATTTTTCTTTACTGATGTCTAGGTTGACTTTTTCCGACTTGTCCGTTAAACACCAGGGAAATTAGTCATAAGAAACAACCCTAGCACTAACGCAATACCTGGCCAAGGTACACAATGCAGATCCTTATGGAGCGATCAAGCCATGCCATCACTTGACACCAGGTGTTGTGATCGGTTGGTGCTGCGCTGTGGCTCGAATATGGCGTTACAGAGTTTCAGACACGAGGACGGAAACAAAAATCGACATACCTTGCAATTTCCAGGCTTTTCTCTGTTCTTCTTTGGCAATCTGCTCCATTTCTTTGTCGTATATGTAGTCTTGACACACAAAACAATATATTCCACCATATAATAAGTCTACAGCTGGTGGAAAAAGAGAGAAAGCACAATAGTTAGAAATTGATTGTATTAAACAACACCCCTCAGATCTTGGTTTACCATCCCAACTGTGCTGGCCTCAAGGCGAGCTCCTACTCGTCTCTCTATTCTTCATTCACGCCTATTGATCGTGGGCCTTTAGAACGGCCACGGGCAATGCAGGGGGAGGTAGGGGTGTGTGTCATCCACCCCCACCTGTGCCTTCCAACAACCATCCCTTTTCATTCTCAAACACCACGGCAACAATGCCAGGGATCTGTTGCCGTGACAACCTATTTACAGCACTTCCGTTGTACCTCTACCGCCACTGTGCGCAATGGAGTCAATCAAAAAGGGTCATGGACAACGGTTCAATTAGGAAGAGGGGAGCGCTTGGCCACGCTTATTTCAGCCATGTCGTGACGCATGCTGGTGAATATCAAATCCTACAGCAGAGTGGTCGCTAGCCTATGATGCACATTAATGGCGCTCATTCGGTTTCGTCTTCGGTCATAATGGCATTGATGCGCAAGGAGCATGCAGAGTGCGGGGAGTGTCAATTTCACGTGGGGCTTTAATTCCTGCGCAAGCCAGCTGCACCGTTCCATAAATGTGGCCTGCTTCACTGCAGCGCAAATGTCTGCTGGAGGAAGGGAACGAAACGAAAAAGAGAGGAGACACGAGCATGGAGGTGTGGATGCTTGCGGTGCGGAGCAGGGATTCATTTGATTAGACGTGCACGGGAACAGAGTACTAATGCCTGTGAGGCCTCTGTGCAAAGCTCAAAGCTAATTACCGTTGTGAATCCCTGCGTGTGTGTGTGTGCGTGTGTCCATGAGGGAATGTGTGCGGAAGGATGGGGGGGTAGGGGGGATTAACCACAAGATGTGTGCATGTTGAGACAAAAGGGAATTATAAAGTGTACCCACATTGACTGATTCGAACACAGCGCAAGCAAAACCCAGGGACTTCGTTACAATCTCTCCCACTCAGGACAATAAGCATTACCTGACCCCTGCCACTATATTCCTTTCTCTCTGGTCTCCTTCATCCTCAGATCATATCAACCCTATGTGAATCATGCCCTCAACGCTAGGGCCGGGCTTCGTTTGTCCTCGTGTGGCTGTGCATTACCTAACGTCTAACCTGCCAGACAGCTGCAGCAGGGAGGAAAGAGAGGCTTAAAAAGGTGACACATTACACCACCAGGTGTGAGTGTGATTAGCCCTTACCGTTTAGAAAACCTGCGACTTCTGACATCACTAGTGGGCGTGTCCACCTAGATTTTCAAATCGGCTTCTAACTGCTAATAACACTCACACCTGGTGGCATAATATGTCCCCTTTAAACCTGTGTTGGACTGGCCTAACCACCACAAAGAATAGCAATGCACGGTGGTTGAAGGGTTCAACCTGGTGAGGTTGGCGCTCCTAGCGATGTTGCGACCCCCTGCTTGGGGGTGCTGACAGAATTGCAGGTGGTAGATGGTGTGGCAGTGATGCAGGTTGACTAGGCATAATTACGTTATGAACAATGTGATGGAACTAGACATAATTAACATTGAGACAGAAATGTCTATGTGTGGATTGTTTTGACTTTAAGACAAGGGCCAAAATCAGTCAAGCCCAAAGATTGTCAATGCAACGTCCAAAAGGGTAATAAACGTGTCATTACACGACCTCTGAATGGCCATCGAACAACCTGGCAACAATGTCCTACGTTTGATCGAGATGCCCAAATAGACGCAAGCCAATTTAATCTACATTAACTCATTAAGCATGCAATCAAAACGGGAGCAGGTGTTATAAACGGAGGGGAAGCATTTGTTCCAGAACCAGCACAACTCATCCATGGAGCTGGGGATTGGTCAGGCGACTTACCCAGGTTGTGTCGCTTGTTTTTGGCGTGATCGTGGATGTGTTTCTTGCTGAAGCAGCCGAAGAACACGCAGTAGAGACAGGAGTGGAGTCGGTTCAGGTGGGCCCCACAGATATGACAGATACACGACTTGGCCTGTGGGTCGGATGATGGACAAAAAGGAGGGGGACAAAGGATACGATCAGTATGGGGAAAAACTTTTATTAAAACAGGACAACTCTCCAGCAATTTGATTGGCGGAAGGGCATAAGTGGGAAGACTAGGGTAAAAGGCTGCCATTCTGTATCTAAATCTGCAGACAAGTATGTGACTCGCGGGCAAAGATAATCAAAGCAATCAAGGAGCCTAATGTGCTTGGACAGCTACCACATATTTCTATTTTCACTGTAATTATTTAAAGTCCACACACACACACACACACGAGAAGTAAATTGTGATGTCTCATTTGCAAGAGACCGACACGAGCTGGCTGTGAAGTGTGATATTTTGAGTGTCTTAAAGAGTCTTTTTTTTGGCATGTACACACATCAAATAAGCCCTCCAGACTTCTTTTTTCGTTGATAACCATTAATATAGCTCAAAAAAGCACCAAATCTCTGCAGTAGCATGATTAGTTTGCGTCTATTATACAAGTTACGATAGCCGGTAATCGACTTGTGTGGACTTCCTGGAAACATGGACCTACGGGTAATGCACAGACTTGGAAAACAGTCTTTTTAAATAAACTCCTGCTACGCTGAGTTGTTGATGCTTTGTTTTATGTGTAGGGACCCTAATCATGCTACTACAGAGGTTTGGTGCTATTTTGAGTTATATTCGTGGTTAAAAAATGCCAATTTGGAAGCGTTCCGCGCAGCCCGCGCTGCACTCAAATGCAATGTGGCACTTTATTATTTGGATTAAAAATGGATTGTTTTGTTTTAAATATCCGGAAGAGCAAAGAAATAAAATGATGAAATCATAATTAAGTGTTTTTTTGTGAGTTGATGTGAATGTAAGAGGTTGTGTTAAATGGGCATATGATGTCGTCTCATATCGATCGCATGCCCCTGAATCGAATTGAAATCGTATCACAGCAGACTTTTGATCGGCAAATATCGTATCGTTGTCCAATCAATCGATTTAATATTGTATCGTGTTGAAACCAGAGATTTACACCCCTAATGAAAGCCAAACATTGCGCCGGTTAAACTCTTATACTCGATTATAAACGAAAAAAGTGTCTGGAGGGCTCATTTGATGTGTGTACATACCAAAAAATAGACCCTGGGTTCAACGTTCTCCGGAATTACGCTTTAATTTCCATTTAAATTCCATTGTTTTTTTGCCAGTTTTCCCAAAACTGAGAATACATCTGCCACGAATGTCGGGCCATCAAAATGACGAAGAACAATACGTGTGTAAATGTGGACAAATATGGTTGAACACCCTTGTCGTACTACTGCAGTGGCTATCGATGACACGTTCAAACAAGGCCCACAAGCCACATCACCCCACACTGCGCAGGGGCATCCATTACATACGCAAAACATGACTGCAGTTTGGAAACACTTCTGAATTCCTGAAATGGACACCATGTTGGCCAACGATGGAGAAACACCCAAAACCCACCCCAGAGCTGTGAGTCTCATGTGGCACTTGAAAGAGACCACCGCCATTCTGCTGTGCAAGGTTGCATTTGGTCTTCTGCCAAGTTCATGCTGGAAAAAAATCTGCCAAGAAACTGGCAGATTTTAGCTTTTGTTTTGAAAATGAAAGGTATTCCTACACTTTTGACATTTACGGTTTGAGAATAAGAAAATTGAGGCAGCCATAATATACAAGTTAGCCCTTATGAAATCCCACATGCAGTACAGGCATGTCAGTAATGGAGATCGGGAGGCTGAAAGGATTATTTTGCGTCTACAACAGCCTATACCCTCCCCAGATGAGTTGCAATGGGCTCTCTAAACGGGAGTACAGAGAAAGAGGAGGGAAGGGGCGGGGAGATAAGAGAACGAACAGAGTACAGACGTGCTCTCAAAAGAAAGAACTGAGATTATGGCAGCCTTTCTTCTACTCGTGGAAAGAAACGTAAGGCGCTGACTGGCTGGTGCGTGCGTGCGTGCGTGCGTATCCATGTCTGTGTGCATGCATACGTGGATGCATGTGTGTAAGGGTGTATCCATGTGCGTGTTTTGTGTACATCATTCTGATGACCCAAAAAACAAACAGATATGCCTACACACGAGGTACGCAATAAATCTTTACTGTTAAACACACCAACAAAATCCCTCCAGTTCTGGCCGCCTGCCATTGTAAAGCCATCCACTCCAGCTAATGAACAGAGGAGCAGTCCAGTCCAGACAGACTGACAGACAGACACAGGCAGGCCGACTGTGGAGGGTGGGAGACAAACTAAATGGCCAATCGACTGTGGCGAGCAGGGGACAACTAGAGACTTCATTAGCGTGAAGCTTTTCCAAGATGGTGCTGTCAAGGCAGTGGATATGGACACGGGAAGGAGGCAGTCAGTTCCTTGTATATATGCCTTAGTCCAACCATAAACATAGTGAGTGAGTGAGTGCATTTGTGTGGACAGTCTTGACCGCACAAAGGGGACTTCTCCTTGCCGTAGGGCAAGAGCAGAGGGTACGTGTCATAGATGCCACTATCAAACAAAATACAGCACTACTCTTGCAGTGAGCCACACACACACACACACACACACACACACACACACACACACACACACACACACACACACACACACACACACACACACACACACACACACCTTGCGGCCTGACAACTGATTCGGTCACGATTGCTTGAGCCATGAATACGCCGGCGTGCAGTCCATTTCTGACAGGAGGCATCTGCATGTCGCTATGAGAGCTAGGAGAGAATAGACAAGGGTGAAGGTGGAGGGGGAAAAAAAAAAAAGAAGATAGGACGGAGATGGCGAATGGAAGCTCCAACTGAAGGGGGCCCGCCATGGTGAGTCACCCAGTGGGGGGGGGGGGGGGGGGGGGTGTGGAGGTGTGAAGCAAATGTCTCCATTTTCACTGCCGTTGTAGCTGCGACAAGTAGTTACAATAGTACACAGAACAACAGCCGCACGGACACACACACACCCGGAGCATACATCACACAGACACTCAGAGAGCCCTGTAAATTGAATCAAACAGCTCATGCTGAGCTGTCCATCTAGAACCGGCTGGCGAGGCCTAGGAAGACAATTGCACAACCTGATCCGATTGTGGGGCATTGTTCGCGTGGGTAACCGGAGGAGTCTCAGCGAGGCGGTCTCCCTGCCTTCTTCCCGCATGAAAAATCATAAAGATGAGGAAGAAACGCACAAAGGACCATGAGTCATGCGGGAAACACGCATTAGGTCCACACTAACTCTGATCCAGGAGCAAAGTCATAGCCGGGATTCAGTTGACCCTAAAGGCTGATGGACAGAGACGTCGTCGCAAAAGGACAACGTCCACAGAACCTACAACAGGCGCTGGTCTCATTGTGCTGTACAAGCACACAGGAGGGCCAGTCCCCCAACGCTGAGCTTTGTTTAGATCGGGCCTCAGTAGAAACAGACTGGACTGTGATGATGGGGCAGGAGGATAGGGTACATTTGTGCCTGCTAGTGGTGGGGGAGAAAGAAACACGAGAGAAAGAAAGACAAGTGTCTGACAGAGATTCTGACGCATATTTAGGTTATATCCAGGGTCACAAACCTTGCAAATGGAAACGCATGAAACAATGGATAGGAAAGGAAGGTCAAGAATGCAAAGAATATAAAACCCTTCCTGTCATTTGCATGACGACCAAATCCCTCTTTTGTTGACATCCGTCGCTGGGTGCCGTTGAACAGTAGGTGTTCAATATCATCAACCTCCTTTCGTATTGTCTTGGTCTTCCGAAGGCAGGAAAGGGAAAACTAAATAAAGGAAGGGTACATTTTAAAACCCATCCAGGAGTAAAATTGAATAAATCCACTTGAGGAATAAAACCAATTTCCCATATCTCGAAAGTAAAGATATGCTGGGGAACTCCCCCCCCCAAAAAAAAGAAAAAGAAAAATGTACACGACCATATAAAATGAAAACATGATTGTTCCGATATAACTGAATTAAGTAGTGCCCTGAATCCCATATTCCCCACATCCCTTAGTTCAGTACGTGTATCGCCACCATGCCTCCTCAATTATTCAAGTGGAGATGCCTTTGAATCGGACTCCTCCTGCATTGCACCAGGACCTCACTTTGAAAACAGGAGGGCTTGCCAATGCCACGCCCTTCCCTCTCCCATCACCTTCCCTGGTCCACACAGCCCCTGTCCCTCGGTAGACAATCCAACCACAAGCCACATCTGAAACAAAAGAAACCCCAGGTCCCATCTTCTTCGGTGTCAGCAGTCCGGTCTCTTAGCCCAGGGGCTGTTAATGTACTATTTAGTCAAGCTATCGATCAGCTGCTGCCGGCTCAGATGCGCGAACAGGTGTTGGGACAGGTAGCAAACTGCAAAAGCCGCCAACATAGGCCCCCACTCCATCCAGAAAGCACTGTGGTGGAGTCTAGCAATCATCAGCCGGATTATAGATCTCCGATATTGCTAGGGAGGGTGGACCAGATAGCATTACATGCTTGCTTGGCTGCGACGGTGCGGTGCTGCAGATAGTGATGACAATGCTCCGACGGAGCCCAGCGTAGATCTTGTTGCAGATTACACATTAACAAAGTAACAATATAGCATGACAGCATGGCTCGGCGTTGTATTTTTAAGTCAACTTCATCTGCTGTTCTTTCCGACCTTGTACCATTGCTCATCCCATGGCATTTGGACTAATGCATTCATACATCAAGGCAGGGGGGTGGGGGAAGTAAAATATGAAAGTAATATGCTAGAGCTCTGGCAGGGCAGATGTGTGTGGAGGGGAGGGTAGGGGCAAGGGAGGGGCGGTGAGGCTGAGGGGCTGACTGTGACCGCAGGTCTGGCTCAAGCTGAGCATGCTCCAGCAGCTACAAAACAAAGGGGAGATGGGGAATCAGAGTGCAGGGCTGCACTCCATACGGAGGCTGTGACTCATTGCGCCGCCTCCATCGGTACGCAGCGGTTGGCTGATGGATGAGCCGCACACGTGTTACATTATAAGCAATAAAATGTATTTCTTCCCCTCGCCCTCTCTCTCGTCTCTATTCACAACACACCTCGACAGCGAACACTGGGGAGGAGGCAGATCTGGAACCTTTAAGTATCATAATGGCAGTTAAAGTGTCAAATAAGAAGGTCTTGTGATGGATGTTTAGTATTATCGGATAGCATCCAGTCAGTTCTGGGCACTGAGATGCAATTTCTGATCCCTTACTTCATGCAATCCATGTATATGTCAGTTAACTGTACCCGGAGCAAAAAGAAGATAAGTGGAAACTACAACCACAAGAAGAACAAATATGTAGTTTCTTTGCTGCCGAATTTGACAAAGCAATATCCGAACCGTGTAACGGAAATGCACATCCAGTAGTACCAGCCTCGCTCATGTCACAATCTGCACATAGTACGTGTCCAATTCCAGGCGTTGTGTGCAACAGAAATGTCAACGGCGGGCGAAATTTGGAGCATATTCCTACAGGCACTGCATCTTAAATACATACCGAGCGAGCTGTGAGGTTTCACCATGTATAAGAAGGTAGCCCAAGAGACTCGATCCAAACTGCATAATGGGTCATAGCCTCATACATGTGCGCATACTCAAAGGGAATCTGCATACTCGACAGGGCAGGCAGCATCTGCCGTGTGGAGTATGCTCATGGGTGCAGACCTCCTGGTACACCTACACTCCTCTTTTCTATATTTAATGGAAACGAGCCTGGAGGAAGGCGGCTGGACAGGGATGCTCCAGAAACTAAGCTGCACACACTGACCCCCATGGGGGTAACGACGCCTGGTCTAGTCTTCCAGACTACCGCCACTGAGCCGCCAAACAAATACACACAATACCCCAAGTTCCTTCCATCTTCCCGAAGACACACGCAAGTGGGGTCCAGACGTCCCCTGTCAAGATAGTTTTGTTACACTTGTCATCTCAATGCAACTTGTATCATCTGCATCAACAACTCTCCCAGGAGGAAATCGGCCCTCCTACTCCTAGGAGTAAAGTTAAGGTTATCAATATTACAACATCCCAAGATTGCTCATAACTGAGAGCAGAGTAAGGAGTGCAGTTTGTTTAGAGAACCCATAGACGTTAATCTAGAAACATCCAGATACGGCCAAGCTTTCCCTCTTTAGGTGTGAGCATATAGTGACGTTAAAGTGTCATTGGTGGTAGCCGATATTGTGGCCATCGTCACAATATCAACCAGGACTTACTCATAGTAGTAGGTGTAGGTGTAGTAGTAGGTGTAAGAGCCTTGGGATCTCATAATGCCACTTTTAGTGCAGTTCCTAGGAGTCATTCTGAGGCTTGCTAACTATGGCCATCTTATCTTATTCACATCAGTGATCCAACCATTGGATAGTGATTGGATTTCAAATGGTGTTTGGACCGCAATCGGGGCACAATGTGAACAGATTATTGATGTAATTAAAAGCACACGTTATTCCCCCCAGATGGTGCATTAAAGAATTTGGTTGGAAACCCAAACTGCACCTCAAGTTTATAGCCTACGTTATCATGCAAACCCTAAAACCTCCACCGAACGGATCTGAGCTCAGAGTATCTGTAATGCTGTGTTCAAATGGGTGCTTGCCGCTGATGCACAACTCTGGACTGCGGGCCTAGGCTTGTGTCACTTCGTACCAAGGCAGTCACATTGACTGTCATTGATGTCTTGTGTGCATTTCCAAGTGGGAACTTCCTTTCATGATAGGAGAGATGGGCTTTCTTTTGATTTGCAGAGATCAAATGATCAAGACAGAGCAGCAAGGAAGGCTACCGACTCGAATAGTCTTTGCTTAATTGCATAGTATTGGAAGAAATACTACTGCACTCGTTCTTAGCTTTAAAATGACAACACAAAAGGATAACCTATGCCCCTATATAATCTCAAACACAGAGACTCAAACACAACCCAGGCATACAAATGGAGCTTCTGTCACTGGAGGTAGTGGTAGTAACGTAAACCACAAAAATACATTTATCCAATACAACAGAGGGTGGAATTAAAGGTCTGTGAACTGCAAATAGGAGGAGAAGTCTGGAGCAAACAAATAAGGGAAAAGGCTGATAAACTGCTGAAGACATGGGGCAGTCGGAGCCTGTGTTCATCTGTGTGGGCAGATGGTAAACAGTCGTCCCCTAGCCCAACAAAAGGCTGCAGAATCATTTGTCAAGTCTCAGAGTCACCAGATGCCGACAACCAAACCCTTCGGCTGAACAAACACACGCAGATAGATTACACACACACACACACACACACACACACACACACACACACACACACACACACACACACACACACACACACACACACACACACACACACACACACACACACACACACACACACACACACACACACACACACACACACACACACACAGCTCTGCCCCTAGTGTAGGGCTATTTGAGATGCCCCCTCAGATCGAAATATCCTAGCCAATCAGATCACATGACAGTTCCCTTTGATCGTATTCATCCCATGGCACCAATAGGAGCATATAGAGGAACAAATGACCTCCAGGCAAATCCATAAGCCTTACCTATGGATAGAGTAAAATGCACAAAAGCACCCCTTTAAAAGCCATTACACCCATGCATAGGGATTGTAATTAATCCTCCAAGTATACTTTTGTCCTTTTCCCCTTAAAAAGGGACGGTGACCCCCATACAGGCCTCCACAACAGCGTCCACACTGTGAGGGATGGAACGTCTCCAAGTTTCATGCCGGCGGATACCCCTAGAGAGTGATTGACAGCTCATTAGCCAGATGGCAACTTTAGAGGAGGGGCCGGGACTACAATGCATTGGCGCCCTGACAGGGGCCGTGACCAGAATGCATTTCAGTGATCCTCCGAGCCCTGAGGACAAGTACGGCTAAAGGTCCCACCTCTAGTGAAGGAAAAGGCCTGGATAGATAACGTTTAAGCTATGGCAAGCGGGAAGGATTGTAGTTCATTGGAGTGTCTCCGGCTTCAAAAGATGGCCAGGGGGAAGGGGGAAAGCCTGCTTCCAGGAATTGCCCCTCTGAGATACATTATTGGTGATTTAATTGAAAAAGGACTTGCAGATAACTAACTGGATGAATTTGTTCCATATTCAATATTATATAAAAATGCTGTATTGATAATTGCCAATCAGGGGAAATGTGTAACATATTGAATATTGAACTGTCAAGTGGGTTGTACCATTTTATTGCAATACTCCTTAATGCAATGCAATTTATTATCAAGTCTTTTTTTCTAGTATTTATCAGATTCAGTGCCATATAAGCCGATATTGCTGTGAGTGACCCCTTAAACAAGGTATTGCATACAGGCCTCAGGATAACGTCAAGTAGAAAGCCAAATCCAAAGCTTTCACACAAGCACCCTGCCTAGACTAGGGATAAAAGCAGTTATCACCAGCAAGCATACAGGTCAGAAGCAAGCCCCCACCCTAACCCCAGCATGCAAAGAGGAAAGACGTGGAGTAGCTATCTTCTCAGCCTTGTCCATGCATTTTTCATGAGACTCCCCTCAGTTGCCAGTATTGAGGTGCAATTTCAAACAATCCCATTATCAATCAACATACAATTTACTTCCTCTGTCACAAACACCATACTTCCATCTAAACGCTCATTATTCGAAACTTGACTGGCGGTGATGCACCTGGGTGGAAAGGATGTGCATGTACCGTCGCCTGGAAAAAGGCATGGGCTGTTATGAAGCCAAGCCTTTCTTCATTTATGGTCTCCCCACTCCGAATTGAAAACTATATTGAGAGAGGCAAGGGTTTGCGGAAAGAAAGATTCATCCTGTGTGGTCGGTGCAATCAGAAAACTGTCATGTACGTTACATCGTCGCCCTGCATCAACACGACAAGCCGTTGGGTACCCACTGCTCATTATAGCCCAGAGCAACATAAATAAAGAGCCGAAAATAGAAAGCGCAGGCGTGTTTGGTGCGTCATGTGACCCAAACTCAAAATGTTAAGAATAATGCATGAAGACACATGAATGAATTGAAAAACAATAGTTTATGTTATAATAAACCATACATTTATGGTCTTTGTACATCCAGCAGAACTACAGGGCCACTTGTTTGTCCTGAGTCACCCTGCCACAGCCATGCTGACCGACAGACTGACAGACAGACTGAAAGCCACAACAGACAGGGAATGGAAGCGAAAGGACGGGCCAGGAGAAATGGGTCTGGATGTTGGCCAGAAACCATTGTCTGACACCACCCATCCCTCTGAACTGTGCTGCACTGAGGGATGAAAGGGAAGCAAAGGAGAGGGTGGGGCAGAGGACCGACGGGAGAATTGGATTCCTAACCAGGCAATGACTAGAAAATGGGACACTTAGCACTGCAATTATAAAAACTTCAATCACAAACATTTAGCCAAGGTCGCACTCACCCCAAATTCCACGCATTCTGATGGAGAAAAAAAAAAGCTATTTACGGAATGGGCTTTGGATAAAAGCTTCTGCTGCACGGCATTAGGCATATAATTATGTTGCAATAAAATAGAAACAAGGGCTGCAACTTGCAAATTATTTTCAGCATTCGATTAATCGTTAGATTTTCCGACAATCATTTGGTCGACAAAATGTTGAATATATAATAATAGCATAATATAATAATAAGTGCTGTCACAAGATACAACCCAAAGGGATTTATAAGATGTACTTTATTTATCCAACTAGTATCAGCCAAGAAAAAGTCAATTATTCCTTCTTAAACGATTCATGAACCAAATATTTAAATTGAACTGCAACTTAAAGCAGCCCTAAACATCTGCCAACATCAGGGTCAAATGCACCTACTCCATGGACATAATGGTAAAATAATTACTTGATTACGTGTTTCTGTGCCAGGATGTCTTGGAGGCAATACTATCAACAGAGACTTTGGTTAGGATAAGCAAATGATTAGATACAGGTTTTTTGGATGGCATTAAATGGCAAAAATTGACTATCAAAGAATAACCAAAAACAGCAAAATCGTATACATGCATTGTTGACATTAACTAGTTTGCATAACCTGGACATACATAGAAAATGCTGATAGTGATAGTAATGTTGTCAATAAAGCCACATCCACTATAACTGATATATTGCACAAATAAAACCTCTTGGCCAGCCCTAGCTCTTTTACAAGAATATTACCATCGACACTTTCTAAACTCCTCCCACTATGCCAGCCAGCCGAGCTGGCTAGTTTGTGTCACACAGTTGCACAGCCAGTTAAGAGTGGACTAAACACGCTAACAGAGTTTATCTAATTCCTAAAGTCTCCTGCCTAGCAATTTGGAGGGGCTTAATCTTACACTGTGCGACTTTAATGTTTCTGCTTAAACCGCAGCTTTTTCAAAATTGCAGCTGGCCTTTGAAGATGTTATTTTACAAGATGGATGAAGTTGAATGGGATTGCATTTACAACGTGGAGACTGAAAAGGCAAAAAGAAAGCCGAATTGAGAACGAGCAGAAGTGAGGTCCATGGAGGGCCATCTAAGGTCTATGGAGGAGGCTGCAGAGGGGAGGAGGCTGCAGGGGATGAAGGCTGGCCGCCTCAGTATGCTGATGAGTCAGGGAGCAGCCCTGTGATGTGATGGAGGGTGATCAGAGACGGAGCTCTGCTCTCCCAGAGAAGGGCTCTGCCCACATGCAAGCGGGTACGAGTGCATGTGGGCGTGTGGAGAACAGGGGGGAGGAAAGAGAGAACATAAAAACGGCAGAAGAAAAGTGACTGAATGTGTCATCTGATCTGTGATAGAAACACATCAGCCTCTCCTAACAACACATTTCTACAGCAACAGACAACAGCTTCTACTGCTGCTCTCCTCATCAGACTCTCCCCAAGCTGGTTGTCATCCGGGACAATGTTAGGGTGAAAAAAAAAGGAAGGTTGGTTTGCTGGTCCTTTTTTTATTTCTCTTAAAGCAACCGTGAAGCCAACGCTGCCCTACCACGTTGCTCTGATCTAATGGTTTCCCCATGCGGTGAAAACTTGCCCATGCTATAGGACTTGTTCATATGAGGTTACGTCCCAATGAGGGTCCCCAATTTGGAAGCATAAGAGCATTGGAGCGTTATTCATGTTAGTAGAAAAAAGAAATTGGTTATTGTTTAGTAATTAATCTGGAGATGACTTGTCATTATGTGGAGAGATTGTTGCAAGTCTCATGGGAGACATGGCAACAGAAGTTTTAATTCATGTCGATTTATCCATATTGTGCAGTATCACCAAAAGAATATTAAAAAAAAACACTGTACATTGTCTTTCAATGTCCAAACCATTTGAAGACATTTTCCTTCCAAGCTCACCTTATATTGCCCATTATATATTGCCAGTGTGGTTGGTGTGATGGTTATACCACATTTCACGTAAGGAAAACAAACAACTCAACGTTTGCATACCATGTAAAATAAAAAGAAAATAAAACATCATTCTAGTGATTGTCCATCAACTACTGTTCATGACCACTAATGGTTTTCCGGCTCTCTTGGTCAGCAAACACTCACATTTAAGTATGTTGAATTGGTAGGGGTGGTGAAAAAAAATAAGGGGCATTCTCTTCTCTGGAACGCAACATTGGCCAACAAATTGTAAATGCACTGAGGCGTTCATACAGCTTAATAAAAGAGCAAACACAAATAAATAAGAGAACTCATGAATATTCAGACCCTCTCTTCGTCCATCCACACACTATAAATTATGAATAGCTCGAGGGGTTGACGGAGCCGAAGAGATTAAACTAAACAGGGAAAAACAAAGGCGGCCATCCGTCAGTGAGCTGGAATGGCAGGTGATGCACCGTGATAGAGTGGCACTGGCCCTTTAAACCCCAATTAAGAGAGAAAGCAAAGCACGACAATTGGGCTTGAGAAAAACACCATAAACACTTGCTTACCTCGACTAACGCAAAGAAACACCATGAGCAAAATCACAAACGTGACGTTAATGTAGGGTACCACAGACCTCATTCAGACAATGAAAATGAATAATGCAGAATAAATGACCCGATAAAACAAAAGATGGCGTGTGGGGAGCTGATATTCCACAGAAACCCCTAAAGGTATGAGGCATGTCCGATCTTAATCTTTGCAATAGCAGAATTATCTGCATATCAGACACACCTTAAACCAGAGCCTAATGTCTCATAATATCCGACACTGCACCAATAAGATAAGGGAACTGTATTTATAGAAGAGCCATTACCTTTTAATGTAGCTCTCATTAGTAAACGCAAATATGAAAATCAGTAGCAGCTACCTTTTTAATCCACTACTCTGTTAGCCTTATTAGGGAAATGTACATCTGTGCCACATCACACTGGATCCAAGGTTTTGTAAATACCAATTGTCTTTACACACAGAGGAAGGCAATAACGGTCAATGCTGAAAGGAGCCAATATACACGTCCCACTCCCTAGCATGAGACTTTGAACCTATATGCTAATCTAGAAATGTAATAATTTAAATGCACCTTAAGGTTGATGGAATGGGCGATATGCCATGTCTTACGCTGCATGAATACATTTATTCATTCCACTGTTTGTTCTCCACCTGGGATTTAGACTTTGCATGCAGAGCAGGTGACAGATTTTGCACCAATGTCCTTGCATATCGACTGGGAATTGCGCTTGGCTCAAGGCGGATGACAGGTTGCGGCTCAGTCCATGAACACATTGGATGAGAGAGAAAATAGGGACAGCAGAAAGGAGGCTCACAAATAGGGAGGGAAAAAAAGAGAAGGAAAGAAGGCAAGCATAGAATGAAGTCTGAATAAATAGCCAAAGCTCCCCTTTATACACCTCTGAAAAGGTGAAAGAGTTCATTTTCCCTCTATCCAGTTGTCAAATCTTTGCAACGCATACGCAGCAGCTGTTGTGCTACGCAGGACAAATATCCTGATACCCAATTTCTCCTTTCATCAAACAGTCCAAGATGACACAATCTACCACTCTGATACTGAGTGTTTGAGAAAGGCAGTCACGTCAAAAATGCTATGTAACTAAGTGCAGAGTCGGGTTCATTTTTTGGGGGGGGATTTATTTCAAGGTTACTTTATCCAACCTCTGCTGTCACTCAGTGCTCTCACGTCTCTCAAAACAGCCTCTCCAGATATCATAGCTTGGTTCAGTGAACCCCATGAAACATCCAGATGACCAGCCATTTTAAGAATGAAGAATGAACAGTTCAGAGTCCACATTTAGTGTCATATAGAATGCTTTCTCGTAAAATTGGGAATTGTGATTTTATTCATCACGTCGCTGGCATGTTGTTGGTGGCATGACACTTGCTACTAGGATAAAGGGTAGAATGTGCAGCACAAAGCTAGGATAATGTTATCTATTGTTTTTTGGAGTCCTGGTCAAGGAAGATTTTTTACAATGAGCAGATGCCTTTGTCAAAAGCAAAGTACAAGGGAGCCTATGGGTTACGTCAGCATGTCGAAGCTAAAATCAAGGGGCTTGTCGGTCACGCTGTGTGTCCAAAAACGTCTATGGAGAAACAGGGCACCACTTAGCTGGCCATACAGGCAATACCACACTGCTTTACTATTAGCATGGTATCTTTACAGGATGAATGCTGGGGTGGAGTTCTGACCGTCAGGAATACCATTGTCAAGGATGGAAAACCAGTAAATCTCCATTAAAACAGCACTACTTCCCGCTAACAATATGTTTGTGGGTGTACGGTCAGGTTGACCCTCAGGCCTCGGCCAGTACCGTTATACAAGTAATTATCGGAGTAGTTTATACACAAATAGGAATTCTCCAGACACTGATTCTCTGAAGCCTTATGAAAATAAGATAGCCAAAGCCATTCTGACACTGTTTTGACTAGTTGTTCAACCGACAAGGCACTGAAAACAAACCAACCCACTATAGTAGCTTCAATACCTTCTGGATTTACTTTTAACAATAAAATAAACCTATGGATTCAAGGAGCATGGATGTCATTCAGTTCATTTGTAAGGCTTACATTTAATCATAGGAAAGAATGAGCTCACTTCAGGCTGCAATTAAAGGGGCTAAACCTATGTCACTTGCACACAAATTTGCCTCCCTCTATCGTTTTGTTCTGTTTACAAAACAGACTTCTCCTTGGCCACGCAAATCATGGCTATAAACAAGACCCGCGTGAGATTTGTGGAAAATCGGTTAAGTAATGGTCATGTTAGAGAAGGCTGAACACACTAAATGTCAAACTCTACATACACATTCGACAGTACGGACAGTACAGTGTGGCCGCTGTATGTGCTTCCGCTATAGATGCTGTGGGCCTGGCGTTATGGGCAAGCCAGTGAAAAATTTCAATAGTTTGTTAAAAGTTAAGATGGTTTGACTTAATTTTACAGAGATGGATCCATTTAGACTAGTCAAAGATCATCATAGCCTTATTGTAGCGTCTTTCTTAGAACCTGAATCAAAACAGGGACAGGGGTCTTTTTGTATAGTATTAAGCAGGACACAAATGGCATGTCAGTTTTGCTCTATTGTACTTAATCAATTCTCCTTTGTATTTGGCTTACTAGGCCAAGTCCAAGTGCTAACCTGTTCCGGTTACATTTAGAGCAGGGATTCCCAACACGCGTTGCAGGAAGAGTCACTTAATTACTTTTGAATAAAATTAGAGAGTGCCCAACATCAAAGTTAATCACTACACATTGAAAGAGGGAGGGTGTATGAACCACCTGAAAATACTACAGTAAAACAAAAAAGTCATTGTCCATTCAGTGCAGAGTATTTCACAGGCGATATCACTGCAACGAAACAATGTTTAAGTGACTATCAAATTTCTGCCTCACTGTCACCAATCGATCTGGCTGACTGGAACAATCAAGGATATCAATATAATGGTAATGAATAACATAGGAGAGAAAGCCAGTTTTCAGTATACTCATCTGAGCTCTACTTTTGTCAGTGCAAGGAGGGGCGGTCCTGTATCAACTCACCAATGCTGTCCATCCCGCATCATTCTGAAGAACCTATTTCATCACAACAAAATAAACAAACAATGTATGACATATGCATGACGTGGTGGTGTTGTTGCCAGTGTGAATCTCAAATTAAAACTGCAATACCCAACCATGGGGAGTTCTTCAGTCCTAGCATTATTGACTACCATAAAAGGTTTGCGACTAAATACAGACATATTGAAAACTTACAGCACACGGAAACGCAACGGTATGATGCATCTCCACAACAGTAACATCACATAGTATGCATCTATGATAGGTGGCCACGTATCGAGTACAACACAATCATTGTCAAGAGCGAATAACGCAAAGGTGCCACAGCATCAGACATCACGAGGAAGTGGACGATAGCGATGAGGAACTAACCTTGCTTGCGAGGGGACCCCCACTTCACAATACAGAGGACAAGCGTGTGGCTGGGGGGGCGAGTGGGGGATGGAGGGAGGGGGCGTGTGTGGCGACACAATGGGCAAGTTTTCTCGGGAAATCACGATGCCCCTCGGTCTACGACTCATCCGTAGCCCGGGATCAGTCAATCAACAATAACGCAAGCCAGCTTCGTGATCCATTGACTTTCATAACAAAAATCAACCCCCCCCCCCCCCCCCGAGTCAAGTGAACGTCGGCTGTGGGCCACTGTGTGGGGTGGTCGTTTCGATAACCTATCCAACAATAACTATGCTCCATAACCACCCCAGGCTTCTCAGAAACAGTCGGCGCTACCGAGAATGAGCAGCCCCATCAGAGACAGCACCCGGGCGGCGGGTCGCGTGAGGAGCTTCACGTGGGGGCATCGCCTGCCCTCCCGTCATGTATATCGTGCAGTACATATCGGTTAAACATTCCTGTAGCTAACGTTACATTCATCGTTCCTGGTTCGTGTTGGGTTTTTTTTTTTTTTTACCTTTCGTCTTCGGGTCTCAGCGGTGCCACTCCAAACAAAGCATTGGTATATAACTCGTAGATTCTGTTTCCAGTTGTCCACCTTATAACCGTTCACATGGGAGCACCCGGCCGGACTCATGACAGATGCAACATTCAGTGCGACTCTAAAGCTGGTGATAAAAGAGCCGCTTTGATACTTTATTGATGTAGCTAGCTAGCACGAACTATCTGTACAGAAATTGTTTCCGTTTGGAAACGGGGACAGCCGAGGTAATATCCAAAATGCGACTCGGGACATCTGAAACACGCGTCCTTGAGTTGACTAGCTGTACGTCCGTCGTGGGGCGAGTTTAAACGAGTCGCACGTTCTTAATAACACAGTACAATGTTGGAAACAGTTTCCGTTCCTTTCACGTTAGCTCTACTCCCACTCTCACGGTTAGTTAGCATTCTTTTTGAAGCTAGCAGCGAGCCACGGGCTTCACAAAGCCCGCCCAACAGAAACCGTGATTTGCCAACACAAAGAGGTTACGTCATAACGCAGCCCTGGGAGTACTCTGGGTGCGCGTGTTTTGCTGCACGGCACGCGCCGTGATCACTGAGTTCGGAGTTCGCTATGGGCGAACGTTGGGCTGAACGACAAACACCTCCCAGTTAGGATGTTTTGGAAAACAAAATGATTCACCGTTTGTGTCACACTGCTCTGCAGCAAGAATTTGGTTATTATTGGTGCACTAATTTCTTATTTTTCAGTAAGTCAATCTGATAGCGAAATAGAGTGTGTTAATTGTTTGAATCTATGCCAGTCTTATCTTATTAGTATTTATTATATTTTGACGTTGTTTGTTCATTGTAAATTAATTCATTTTTTAACATGCTTTTTAGTAAGATAGCTTTAAAATGTTCAGTTTTTTTACATTTGCCAAACACAAAAGGGCCATGCATCTGGGCGTGGTCAGGTATGAAGATATGATATGTAGGCTAACCCTCAATGAGATTGGCTATAACAAATAGCCAGATAAAGCGTACCCTCTAGCGGTCATATTATGGATTGTACAACACAAATTCTGCTCGGGAGGGGCGGGGCATCATTAACTACCTAATGATGGTCAGGTAGGTAAATAACCCTAAAAGTTGCTAGGTAAATAACCCTGCCCGGATATTTATAAGCATTGTTTAATTCAGTATAGAAAAGGCAAGTAGTTCACCTAAACAGTAGATTTACATGAGACCCAGCCTATTCTAAAAATGCACTGTAAGAATAAAAAGAAAATTGCGAAAACACTGACGTATTATTTTTATCTAGATATAATATATTTAATAGAATATAATAATATTTCAGATTTTCTAATGCATGTCGGCCTATTGCATCTAGAAAACACTTATTATTCTTCATCCAACCACATCAGAACGCGTATCCCAGACTATAGCCTGTATCCTATAGCCCAATTAATGAGCAAAAGCGCACAGATAAAACACATTTTGGCAGGGAGAACCAATAAATAATAGCCTAGCCTATCTTAGTACAAAAAAAAAAAAAGGCTGCAGACTACTCTGCTTGTAAGCGTTTTTGGTCAAATCAGAAACATGAGATCTTATGTTCTCCCCTTTTCACTTGGGGGCAGTCGAGGGCAATTTACCGAAAGTATTTTACCTTTTCTTGTTTGACGTTGAATTTCAGCAGAAATTGGTTTCCTTTAAGCTGTATAAAGGTGTTCGTTATAGGTATTCATAGGAAATGTTAAACTTGGGCTATATAAGACGTTTTTTTTGTCAAAGTTATGGTTACGGTTAATTGTTGTTATTATTAATTAATTATAAATTATGAATTCATTAAACAAGTTATGTCGGTTGATGGCTGGTCAAAGCATGATTTAGTTCAAATAAAGAAATACACCTAAACATGTAATTTTCTATTCATAAAATGTAAAGTCTCCAAAGGTTACAAAATAATTATTGGAAGCTTATATTTGTGTCTACAAAACAAATTATATTAAATGGCTTAAGTGCTGTTGCTGCTTGCGCCAAATTGTTTTATGGTTTTATGAGAACCAAGGAAAACAATAATTTAATCAGTGTTGATATTCTGAGAAAACACTTTCTGTGAACAAGCTAACAACCATCTCTAACAATTAAACACACAAACACACACACTCACTCACCCAAGTGTTTATTGGTTTATTTGAACATTTATTTAATGCAGTGTTTGTTTAGGGCACAACTAACATCAGCTGAAGTGCAATTATAAATTCAATGACCAGAAAATGACAATAGACAATCATATGACTTAATCTTAACATCTGCAACAATCATAACATCTGTCCAATGCTGATTTACCTGGTCATTAGGTTATCTTAGGTGATCAACAACACATTATCTACTGCTAAAAGCTATTCCTGAGGATATCCATGTAGCCATGGTTAATGGACAATAAATTAAGACAAGGAGAAGTGATGGTCTTTGTAGGTGATACTCTGATACTACCATTCTTCATGCGTATGAAGTCCCGAGACAGAGGGCACTTAACCTCATTGCCGAGTAAATAGCCAAACGAAAATAGCAAAACAACAGAACCATAACGTCACAATTCAATCAGAAGACCGCCACAAGGTCACGAAATAGGTGTGACTCAGAAGCAGGTTTTAAATCAGTTAGAGACAACAGCAGAACCAATCGTATACTTGGTAAGAATGAGGAAACAACAACAAGGGAAGTAGCTTGTAGCCATAATCAAAGCTCTTAACTGCAATTTTTCAGCAATCTATCCCTCTCTGTCTTTGTCTCTCTGTCTCTGTCTTTGTCTCTGTCTGCCTCTCTCTCTCTCTCTCTCTCTCTCTCTCTCTCTCTCTCTCTCTCTCTCTCTCTCTCTCTCTCTCTCTCTCTCTAAACTCACTCCTATTGTCTATTATTGGTAAATGTATTGGATTAATGCAATAATACAATATTAACACACACACGAGTCAACAACATGCAATAATATGAAGCCAACTGCAATCCAATAACATGTCTTAACCCAATATCTCAGAAATATGGGCTACTCTTAATCATTCATTCATTTAATTTATAATCATTTATTTATCCTCATGCTGCTGAACTACTGAAAGTGTTAATCGATTCACTTGAAAATGTCAAACATGGTGCCATTTTTATGTTGAGTACCTGAACTCCAACACAAATTATTATTTAGTCACATGCTTTTATTCATAGTGGTTTGAGCTCAATGGTGACTGCAAGTTAGGCTTTTGACATTGGGGATTCAACCAGTATTTTTCTGGTGGGAGTCGGATACCCTTCCAGTCGAATCACTCTTCTGGGTCATGCTGTCGTCTCCTAGCAATGCTGGCTTACTCAGTTGTCCCTTTAATCCTCTTGATATGTGGTCGGTGTGTGTGTGTGTGTGTGTGCGTGTGTGTGTGTGTGTGTGTGTGTGTGTGTGTGTGTGTGTGTGTGTGTGTGTGTGTGTGTGTGTGTGTGTGCAGGGGCGTAGCACCAAATTCTGGGCCCTATATACAAGAAGTCCTGATGCCCCACTCTGCCTTGGGCCCCCCCAAGCCTGTCCCCCTTACACCCGCAGTCCGTCGGCTCTGTGTGTGTGTGTGTGTGTGTGTGTGTGTGTGTGTGTGTGTGTGTGTGTGTGTGTGTGTTTGCATGTGTGCAGGTGTGTGTGTGTGTGTGTGTGTGTGTGGGGGGGGGGGGGGGGGGGGGGCTGGGTCTGTGTCGTACCTGTAGGTTTGAACATGTACTGTCACTACTATTACTTCTACTACTGCTACAACTGCCATGCTACTACTACACTTATTTGCACTAGGCTACAGATTAAAAAGGGCTTAGTCCTCTTTTGCAGACATGTGATAAGAAACCACACGAGGCTCACCAACGTAATCTCAGGTTTACAATATTACACAGAATGACAATGTCAATGTGCAAACATTAATTTGACCACTTAAAGGAAGCTGTGTTTACGCTTCCAGGTCTTTGGGGTCAACAGTGAAGGCCAGTAGGATGAACACAGCTGTCGTATTGCAGAAATGTGGGTCAAGTGGACATATGGTGGTTGACACAATGTTGAGCAATATTGGTTCATATCCAGCTAATATTTATGCAGTATGTAAGTATCTCATTCATAGTCTTTCCACATGCAATGTATACATAAGATACATGTGCACTCATTTGTGGCAGAAGTCAACATGAACCGTCGGCAGAATATAGATCCTTTGGAGACTTGGCACCTCCACATGACCTGAATAAAGAGACATGGCGACATGACTCTGTATGACTCTGAGTGCACTTTAAGCCTACATATTACTTCTCATCCAATCAAATACAGGTAATGTTTGCACAAGGCTGTCCATGGAAACGTAGATATCAGAATAAATGCATTATATGTGATACATATATTTTCATCATCTTATTATTATCATCTTATTTTATACTATATTAGGTTATCAAAGATCAAGCACCTTGACATATAGGCCAACAGCATAATTAATACAACTGTGATTCCTTTACATGTAAATGCAGATGTTGCAATGGCTTTGCAATGGAATTGTATTGGGACACTTCATTGCATTCTCCATGTCTAAAATGTTGGCTTGCCGTTGATCAAGATTTAATGTGTCCGATGCTGACGTAACTTGTCACAATTGGCAAAACAAGCTTATTCACAAAAATGTGAAGCCTAAGTGCAACAATTCATTTAATTAATGTTGCGTTCTTCAACTACTTCAACCAGTTGAGAACAATGCAAGATTACAAGGTTAAAGAAAACATTCATCCACCAGTCCCGAAATAAACCCTCAAGAAAAAACGTCACTTGCAGTCAGTGGACTGCAAGTGACGCGCTTGCGGTGTAGGCGCTGAATGTCGATGACGCAAATCACATGCGCCTCGTTGAGGGAAGTAATGGCGGTGGTTCAAACAAAGCAAGAAAAAGAGAGCGAAGATTGCTCTTTGCTGCCTTTAGTCCATGATATTATCAAATGGTAAGACGCCAAATTGGATATATTATATATGCGTGTTTCAAATATGTGTGGATTTCCGAGTAGAGATCCCTGTTCTGTCATTTCACAGAGCATACGCATTTCCAAGTGTACACGCTTATTGTTAGGCTGCTGGTAACACATCACGTCGTAAGTTATAATTGTTTGGGGTTTTGTATTTGGTGTTTTTGCTCCCAGCATAGACAAAGAGAGTCAAGACATCCACCAGGAGCTGAACAAGCTGAGGACAAAGATCCAGGAGGCTCGGGAGCAGATCTCCAACATGCCGGGCATCGACACCAGCCCCGAGGAGCAACAGCAACAACTCGCCTCGTTAAGGGAGCAGGTGCGCACCAAGAACCAGCTGCTGCAGAAATACAAGAGCTTATGCATGTTCGAAGTTCCCAAAGCATCGTGAGGTCAAATGGACTTCGGACAATGATCGCTGATTGGGAAGAACAAGGATGGATTCTTCACCATCACCGTGGAGGAAAGACGACGTGTTTCATGCCCTGAACACTGCAGTCGTGTTTCATGTGTGCTCCAGTGTTCATAAATGTGTTATATTATGATGTAGTCGTTATTGTTGTGTAAATATATTAAAATGAGTTATGGCTTTCCTCAAATCTTCTTTTCTTCACTTCCTGGCTTAAGACAAACGTGATTTAGCATTTTGGATGGGATAAATTGTTTCATGTTTATTTAAGAATAGAACAATTGGACTCATGGCTCAATTATTACTTTTATTTATTTATTTATTTATATATATATATATATATATATATATATATACTGACATCACACTTGGGAGTCTCTACCCAAAAGGGGAGATTAGCCTACTTGATGATAGATTTATAAGATCCATCTTACCACTCTCCCTACCTACATCTCCAAATCGTCAAGGGGGGCTGACGATACATCAGGCTTCTCCCAGGAAAATAAGAGATTATTATAATCCATCATTAGACATATAGGTCACATAACAAATGTGATTGGTCATGAAGTCTGAAGGTGGTGCTTGTCCCAGATCAACAAAGGTCAGGGTCACCTATTATGTCATCGAGGCAGCTCAGCCCAGCCGCCGCTGTCCCCATTACAGGTGGCGTAGAGGAAGTTTGAGTGAGACTTGGCTCGCGGGCATTAGGAAAAACTTTTGGAACTGAGCCATTATGGTTTAATTAGGTGGGCTTTGCATAGATGTTCATTACTGCATTATTTAGGTGTAATAAAGAACACTTTGTAACATGATGCAAGTAGGGTGACAGCAGGAGAGAGTACATTGTGTTTGAGGTATTGGTTTTAAATGATTAAACATAAGTTACAAAAGTAGGCCTATGCGGTTTTATGTTCCAATGCTGAAAATTATTACCATGAGTATAAGGGCCAGTAAAAGTTGTTTTGTAAAAGTGTATTTTTCAGGACCACCTGCCCAGCTGGGCCTGGACCTTGATGATTCAGGTTTAAGCACTGCACTGAGAATAGGCTTAGTTTGGACCCCAGACACCGAACTACAACACTCGACCTCAATATTCTCCTACACTAAGGCAGTCAAGACCTTCATAATTGATTTGATTGTACGCAATCAAAGTGTGTACTTAAAATATTGGTCTTATTGATGTACATTACCTCATGAGTTGCAAAATCTGCAGATGTCCCACTTCTGGAGTAATGTGAATCGATTGTGAGTGGCACACATCAGAATAGATAATCCGTTACCATTAGGCCTACCTGCCAATTTATTAATTAAGTAAAAATTCTTCTCAAATCATTTTTTTTTCAAAATCATTTAAGTTGTAATGATATAGCGATCAACTTTGCTAGAATCATCTTTCAATAGCTGGTTCCCTTGCTAGAAACATGATTTTCTTTCAATAGCCGATTTCTGTTTCAAGCCTTTCAAAACAATTTCATAAGGAATCATGGAAACCCCGAGATGACTTGATCCAGTATCATGCCAGAATAATTGGCTATTATTGCCTTGCATCAATAACATATTTTATGTGTTTAATAGTGTACCGATTGCTATCAAAATGTGGTCGCTTAGATATGCATTTGTATGTTAGTGTGTTGTTAGTTGTAAATATATATAAATGGCACAATAGGGCCAACACAATTGAGCCTCCGACGGTGGTATAGAGAAATCAAGGCATCATTGGCTTAATATGGGTAAACTAATTAACCCTAACCCTAAAACCTATTGAATGGTGATTGTATTCTCATCCCATGTTGTGTGAGATGTCTTAATGTTCCATGCACATTGGTTAATTATTATTATGATTATAATTTCGTAGTAGTAGCAGCAGTGGTTGTAGCAGTAGGCATAGTAGAAGTAGGCCTACTCAGAACAGTATTTGTATTCGTTTAATCCTTTGAAAATGGGTGCAAATGAGGAATGATGATAAAAGTCATATACAGGAAATCGATTTAAAAAAGCATTTTATTTTCCTCAAGCAAATGCCGACATAATAAATATAGGCCAACAATCGAATTTGTTCATAATGCAACAAACATTCAAGTTTTTATAAAAATAGCAAAACGTAAACTGTTTTTCCCCTTCACCAAACGTCTGTCTGAGCTCTCCACGGGCCGATACGCAGCCCTTTAAACTACAACGCAGGGACCTTTGTGATTCTCCCATATTCTGGAGTCCCATCTTGCAGTCACAGTATTTTTCTACAGGTCTCATTTCGATCTGTCCGTTGAAAATAATTCCCTAGCATATGATGCATCCTTTGTCTTTCGTTTGGCTGGCTCCCACAGCCTTCTCCTTGATGTACATCAAGTCACTGTGCACGCTGGGTCTGCGCGCAAACGGCGCCACGATCCCGTACGCGTCGCCGTCCTTCACCTTCTTGCTCCTGGACGACTTTCTGTGCAGCACCTCGCAGTACTGCTGCGAGACTTTGCGGTGACGGTCGGGACTCATCTCGTTGGGTAACTTCGCCAGGGTGAACAGAGCGTTGAACATCTGGTCTACGTTAGTGTTTCTTTTCGCCGAGATTTCAAAGTACGCGCATTGCTCGTCCCCCGCCACCAGCTGCTCGATCTCCTCCTCCTGGACCTCGCGGTTAAAGTCCCGGTCGCACTTGTTGCCGCAGATGACCACCGGGGCGTCCGCGTTGTCCTTGGTTTTGTTTTTCAGGCATGACTTGGTCTCGTGGATCTGACGCTTGAGCCGCTGCACTTCCAGAAAGGACTCTCTGTTGTCCAGACTGAACACCAGGATGAACACATCACCTGCGAGAAAAACGAGGAGACATTGTACGTTAGTTCACCACTACCCATTTCGTCAAGCCATTGCAAAGATTGTAGCCTCATGCATGCTTTTTTAAACAAGGTGTCCATGTGCTGCAGAACCTCAAAGCCCAACTCACCAGTGAGAATAGACAGCCTCCTCATAGCAGGGAAGGGATGGTTTCCAGACGTGTCCAAAATGTCTAGTTTGTATAATTCTCCCCTGATGCTGTAGAACTTTCTGTGAAAGTCTTCGATAGTTGGCGTGTACTGGTCGTCGCATTTCTCGTTTAGAAACCTGGAGATGATGGCTGTTTTCCCGACTTTGGTCGAGCCCAGAATGACCATCCTCTGGCAGTTCTTGGCCGGGATATCAAACTCGTTATCGGATGGGGACATTTTCTTTATCATGACGCACCGATGGATGAATGTTGTGGTGCTTCACGCGGATCAGCTGGATAGAAATCCTTGTGAGATGCTGTTGTTGTTGCTGGCTATGAGTGCTGTGGTGCTGGTGGAACGCTGGAACCACCGATCTGGATACTTATAGGGGTCATTCTTTGGCCGCGCCTTCCCTGCGCGTCATGCATTACGCACCGCTCTGGGGACTGACCAGAGAGTGGAGGACGACGTCTGCTCCCGAGATTAGCGTCAGATCAGACATTGAACAATTTTGTTTGACATTGGTCATTTTTGTCTCCGATAATGAGGCTATTATTACACATGCGTTTATGCGTCAAGGAATGCAACACATGTAATAGGGAACAAATTTCATAGTGTAGGGCTCGGATGAATAGGTTGAAGCGCTCTTTGCATAAAATCAGAAGCAAACACAACCAATGACACAATCAAAGTCCCTTCCTCACTTTTAACCCGGCGAGTCGTCCGGTTCGGAGGATCCATTCGGGAACGGAGGCGGGCTCAGTGGCATACGCACATGTTTTGTTTTTTATAATTTAAATGGAATTTATTTTTCACAATAGTAACACAATAACAATACACGACAAATGACATGGGGAGAGAAAGGGGGGGGGGGGGGGGTACCTGCAGTTAAGTACATTTAAACATACACTAAGGTTCTCATAAAGTGCAAGGGGCCTTGCAGGACACTAGTCCTCTCCAGTGGATTGAGAGACAAGGTTCCATGGCAAGAATGTCTATAAAGTCATTTCACCAGTGATCTATACTGAAGCAGTTTTTGCATTCCTTCCAGTTGATAAGGATAGTCCTTTTTGCCACCAAGATAGCAAGTGAGAGGGTCACCACAACCATGCCAGCACATATTTGACACAGAGGGATACATTTTACTCATTGTTCCCGGGGTCATGTAAGCCCTATGAATTGTTTTCAACTACTTTTATATCTGATGCATTTTGAGATGGTTGTGCTATTTCTAAGTGCTGCATTCCATTGTGATTCGGAGATAGGCAGACCCATGTCACGTTCCAATTGACATTTAGATACAAAGTCTTGTTCCCTTAGTATAGAGTTATTAAATCTCCATTGTTTCGTTTTGTTATTAGTTACATTTGGAACAAAAAGAGCAGACAGGGGAGCATGGTCAGATAAAATAATAGAGTGGATTTTACAGTCAATTACATTGCCGAACAAACCTTGTAAAAATAAACTATAATCAATCCTTGAGTAGGCCTATGAGAGATGCAGAGATGAGTAAAAGGTGTATTCACGTATGTCAGGGTTAACTGTGTGCCATACATCCATTAATGCAAATGAACCTTGTAATTATTTCAGTGCACTAGACAAGGTTCCATCTACAGGAAGAGGGTGTCCAGACCTATCCACTACAGCGTTACTAACTAAAGTCCCCAGCCATAAGGATGGGATAGTCTGCAAATTCAGCCAGCAAAAGATTCAGTTTAGACGAAGTGTGCTTTTGTTGTGTTAGGAGCATAGATGTTACTAAAACACATTTTTCGTTTTGCATCAAACAAAACAGGATTAAGTATCTACTATCCTTATCAGATGTTTGTTTTCAAAATTGAAATTATATTCTCTTAGAAATCAAAGTCGATACTCCTGGAAGCGCCATTGCCTGGTGCCGAATAAACCTGGCCCACCCATCCTTGTCTCAAATTAGCTAATTCTAATGCGTTTGTGTGGGTCTCTTGGATCATCGCCAAGTCACATGACAAAGATTTCAAATGGAACAGGGTGCCATGTCTTTTAGCTTTATTGGAAACGTTCCATCTAATCAATTGGACACCATTAGAACCCATTATACCTGTGCAACTCAGCTAAATATTCCCTACTGCAGCTACATAAAAGGATAAGTGGGGAAGACACAAAATGCATAGGCTACAGACACCACAAATGCCATGAGAAAAAAGGCAATGGATACGAAGTCCTTCACCAGACGGTGAGCATAACAAGAGGGCATCGCTGTGTTCCTCAAAATCGAATGACTTGGGGAAAATCCGCTTTAACACCAGCGACATTGTTTATGAGGTTCTGTGTTCAGTTTAAAGGTCCCATGACATGCCACCAGGTGTGGTGTGATTAGAAGTTACAAGCCGTTTTGAAAATCGGTCTGTTATGACATCACAAGTGGCCACTTGTGATGTCATAACATATGTCATTTTCAACATAGATGTCAACCTAGATGTGTGACGGATAGATGAGCAACGTTTGCTACAGTCCACTGGGTAGGCTTGTAGACTGATCCATACCAGCCCCTAGGTAAGAAGTGTCCCAATAAGGGGTGGACACCTTGTCAGATAGCAGAACGGCAGAGCGATGATCATTTTAATGACACTTGTCTCGAAAAAGGCGTGCCGCATGCGTCTCCATCTTCCCCGCAGGTGCTCTGAAGATAGATGGGGGTGTTAAACGAGTCATCCACTTGACCACAGTATGAGTACTGAGTGAGCTCCTCAGAGGACCAGCTCAATGGTTTCAGCTGCAAGCGTACTGCAAAACGACGTTTTTCTGGAAGTCTTTGTTTTTGAGTGTTCTTTGAGAACCTCTTTTGTTCCTTAACACAAATACATAGTGTGACAGCCAGGGGGCCTCTGCCAGGGTGTCTGTGTGTGTGTGTGTGTGTGTGTGTGTTTGTGTGTTGTCTTGGTTGGAGTTATAGGTCGTCAGGGAATTGGGTTAGCAGCTGCGGGCATGGGTCTCAAGAATTGAGAGAGCTGGATCATAACAGGCATGTTCTCAGGACATATGTTGCTGTGAGGTAAAGTGCCGAATGGTGAACGCTGGCTTTTGGAATCTATATCCTAACTCACAGAAACATATAATTAGCGTAAAAAGCATTGCTTTTCATACGATTTGAAAAGCATGTTACAGATGCTCGGCTTTGTTTCTTTTTATTAGAAATGTGTGTTGATATCTAACTCGATCTGAAGTGGCAACTCCCATCTCGTCGTCCCGGCGACCTTTGAGCCAGCACACTTGGGGCCTGGGTGTGAAATGTGATATTCCTACGTAAGCCCCCCCCCCCCCCTCCCCCGGCCTCCTGTCCTCCCGCGCTGGGTTTGTGTACGATGGACGGACCGCTGCTTTGCGTTTGTCTACTGCTCCGTAATTAGATCGGTCTGTTCCCTGGTACGCTTACAAGACGTGAAGACACACACACACACACACACACACACACACACACACACACACACACACACACACACACACACACACACACATGTGCACAGGAGTCAGTGCAGGACGTTAAGAGACTGTGTAGAGAAACACAGAGCAGTGGGGGGTGAGTACATGGTGAGCACGGCACTCTCTTAATGAGCACCAATCCCGGAGTGTCGCGCTCGCTCGCTTGATCCGGTCAGACACACAACGGGCTATCAGTGACCTCGTCAGGTACGACAGTAAACAGGGACCTCTGCTGCGGAGCTGTCCTTTGAGGGCAAACTTGATAATGGCCCGGAGGCCATCGTATTGGGTATGAGGATAAAGGGACAAAATAAATAAAAAGAGGTCGATTTTAAGCCATGCACACAGAAAATACTATGACAACAATGCACACAAAAGGGACTTTTCTTAATCAATTGTCTTTATTATAAAGGTCAATATTCCTCTTCTAGATATGTTTAATAAGGTCTTTTTACCGCTAAGTTGTATATGAACCAACCCAGTATACAATGCTGAATATTGTTATCCATTAATACACACAACAAATGAATGAACATGGTCAGTAAAAACGTTGTTTACTGTCAACGATTCAAGGCTTTGACAAGAACAGTGACTTGTGGCATTTTTTGTTTATGTGTTTATTGTACTTATTATTAATAATTGATGTAAATATAATATAATATTTTTATCAACAGGATTGTTGTTTTGTTCATGGTCATACATTCACAACTCACTTTGTTGAATCTAGTTGGATGTAAACAACCCTGACATCCATAACTTGCATATAAATCCACACCCACTCACACACACACACACACACGCACACGCACACGCACGCACGCACGCACACGCACACACACACACACACACACACACACACACACACACACACAGACACACACACACACACACGCATACACACACACGCTCATACACACACACGCTCGCACGCACACACACACACACACACACACGCACACACACTGAAAACACACAAACACACACGTTCTCTCTCAAGAAAACAAGTATTGACCCACTTTGCTCACAACGTATTTATCTAAGTGATTGGGGTTTCTGTCTGTTAGGCCTTCATGCTGGGTAAACATGCCAAGTTCATGCGGACCAAGGCCCATCAAACACACGAGAACCGCCTTGATCCATCTCCACCTCAAGGTTGACGTCGACACATGAGTGAGATGAAGACAAGGCAAAGCAGGCGCTGAATGCAATGCACTCTGTTGTGAGACAACAGGTCAGATCCAACACGATGCGTTTATGCTCTCTCTTTTTATATGAGTGCAGTCGAGCCCTATTGCATTGAAACAATCCCCTCTTATTCATGAGTCACCTGAGGGCCAACACCCATAAAGAAGCCATATTTTGTGCGTTGGTGCGTTGTTTATCTTTATAAGCGCTCCGCTGTGTGTCGGACGGGGTGGTGACGCAGTTCATTGGTACGGCGGCCGCTGGGGGCGGGGATGGCGGGGCGGCCGTTTACACTGCGGTAACATCATGCCGGACAACTCTCCGGCGCGCAGACGGAATTGTAACATCTCTCAGACGGCCACTCGTCGCAGGGGGGGGCGGAGAGTGGCGCCGCTGACAGACGCAATTAACACAGAGGTGACGCTTCCAGGACAGAATCCATTCTGATCACGAGTCTGTTTGTCTGTCTGTCTGTCTGTATAGGAGGTGTTGGCACTCACAGCTGAAATACGCTTTTGAATGATTGGAATGACGGAACGATATACGTTTCCAATAAGGTTGGAATTATGTGTTCAAAACATGTTCAAGTGTTAATCGATCCATAAGTAGTTTTTATTTTGCACAAGGATTTAATTTCGTCATTTCCGATTTATTTCACAAAACCTTCTCGCTCATGGAAAAATAAAGGCGGTAGGCCATTTACCAGGCCGTGAGACCTTGCGTGAGAGAATAAGGTTCATGTTTTGGTTCGGTTGTCATGTATAGCGAAGCCTGGGCCCGTTGCGTGCAAGCGTTTATGGTTTGGAGATACACATTTCCGCGATAAACCGTTGAATAGAACACACACACACACACACCTCTTGTTTCCGATACAACGGTGTCAGGTTCCTCAGCCAATGGGACTCAGCCTCCATCAACGTTGGCTTGGCCCCATTGACCGTTTGATGTGATTTACCTTGTCAGAGCTGTCAACATCTTTTATCATACGTAGCCTATGACTGGGCGTGTGTGGGGTGCTTTATCCATTTTTTGCGATGTGTAGTTTACTCAAAGTCTTTGTGCGTGTGCGTGTGAGTGTGTGTGTGTGTGTGTGTGTGTGTGTGTGGGGGTGGGGGGGTGGTGTGTGTGTGGGTGTGGGTGTGGGTGTGGGTGTGCGTGTTTTGCAATGGTCCTGATGCTGCAGGCAGTAATTAGACTGAAATCCCCTGACAGTATAAACTCAATAACGGTGTTGATTTAATTATGTGGGGTGTCAAAGTAAACCAGATTTGGCCAGAGTCATCCACATGCAAAATAAATGCAAAAAACAACCAAAATATTTATTGACGTGTTTCCAAGATCACAGGTGGGATCATATTTTGTGATTTGATATTCTTTGGGATCTATTTTATTAATGCACCCGCAGCAGTATAGAAATGGTGGCCATTGAGTGCAAATGGCTGGGGGAATCTTCTTCTAACTAACTTTAGCAGCTGGTGGTCTAGAGTAGCTTGAAATTATCTTATGAACGCTCAGTGTCCAGCAGGCAAGATGCTACCGCTATGAGTCCCTTTTGCGTAACCCAGGAAACATCATTAGGTCATAGAGAAAGAGAGAGAGGGGCAGAAAAGGGCAATCAAGAGAGAAAGACAGATGAATACAGAGAACTCCTCTCACACAAGCCACTGACAAGACTGATGATAATGCTATATTCGCAATTCAACACATTTAAGATAACATATGACATATTACATAAAATAATACTCAAGTAGGGTAGATGTGTACAAATAAATTGCACAAAAGATTCAATAGGACATTTTTTCACTGGTAGAAATGGTTGACAGAATTACTTTTGTATTCAATAATATGAACATGATAAATAATAATGAAACCAGGAACCAAATTTCTATATGTTAATTCGTCGACCACAATTTCAAAAGGCAAAAATAAATATTATCAGTGGTTTCTGGCTGGGAGGCGTCATCACTGGCCTCCAAAATGGTGGATATAACACTCAATGAGTCCAAGTAAATGATCACAAACACACACCGGCACACACACACACACACACACACACACACACACACACACACACACACACACGCAGGCTCCCGCACTCTCCGCCTCTACTCATGTTCAATGTTTGTGTTGACATCTTCCCCGTCTACTCTCTGCTGTCTGTGTGGTTCTCATTTGGAGACTATTAGTTCCCACTGCTAGCGATCACGGCGCACGGCGCGTTCCGTCTCAACCGAGTAATCAGTCGAGAGGCTGCAGGGACACGCGCGCCGCGTTACTGCACTGGCCCCTCACGTTAACACGCAATACACACAGCCCGTAGAGGCTCGCTCATGGTGTGCGGTCCAGCGTGTGCGTGTCCGTTTCTGCCCTCGCTTTGTTTAGATATGGTTTGATTAAAAAAACAAAAACATTGTCATTTGTTCGTGTCTATTTTCGGTGGGAAGAACATATTTGACATGTAAACAAGTAATTTCAGAGGGACTCCGAAAATGGCTTCTGCATTATTGCATACTGCATTGCATTACTGCATTGCATTACTGCATTATTATAATCGTTTTTTAAAGACATGTTTTGGTTTATTGCCGTCCTTTGTAATAACTCATCTTAAAATGTTGGTTGGTTGCTGTAGTTGTTGATGATGATAGTGTTTACTGAGTTCATGAGCGGATGACTAATGTGTGTGAGGCGAGTTTAAATGAGTACACACAAGGGGCAGGTATGTGTTTCTCTGTCCATAATTTGATTTGTTCCTATGATGCCGTCTGAAGCTCAGGATTTGATTTATGGATGGGATGTGTGGGGGAAACACACACACACACACACACACACACACACACACACACACACACACACACACACACACCCCCACACACACACACACACAGAAACACACAGAAACACACACACACACACACACACACACACACACACACAGAAACATACAGAAACACACACACACACACACACACACGCACACACACACACACACACACACACACACACACACATGAACACACATAATCTCATCAAAGACACAAAAACAATGTGTCATAAGAGGATGTGACGAGATGTGACGAACTTTCAATATAAACGATGGAGTTGTTTCCTTTTGAGGTAATTGTATTGCTTGTTTTTTATTTATTTTTTTGTCTCATGTTTTTCACCATCTGCTTTCAACAGCCAGTCCCTTAAAAAGATGAAAAACGATTTGCCATATTTGCTTGCGTCTTCGCTTGCAACATGACCCATACACTGAACAAATTCTCCTTTGGCTCTGTCGCTATATAATGTCACGATGCGATTTCAAGTATTAGAACCAAACATCGAACATAAAACAATACGTTAAGTGAAAGCAATGCGCCAAAGCCTATAATCTGATACCTTCACTTCCTCGTATTTGGCCTGTTTTTTCGCAATCACAATCTTCTGCAGGTAACGACGTTATCCTCCCAGTGTACTCAAAAGATTTTCAAGGGGCGTGAATATTATGATCAGGTATCCAGCGGCCGGATGGTTTGGGGCAGGGCACCTGTGGTCACGTAGGGCTTGTGTTGTTTTGTAGGGCTAGCCCTGCATTAGCCTAATGAGCGCGGCAGTGATTCACTTGGGGGGATTTGCTGTCCCCGGAAGACACCCGGCAGATCCTCCCGCGAGGTCTCCTCTGACCTTGGGACGGGGGGCTTTCCGGCTATGTCCATAAAAGGGGCAACACGCCACACTTGGTGATGGGGTATAAGGTCCTCTTCCTGGGGTGAGTCTGAGGGGTGAGGGGGTACATGCGCCCGCCCCAGGGGTACACCAGGGGTACACCAGGGCTACACCAACCCGGGGGGTTCCACTCTATCCCAGGGGGTTCATGACCCCAGCGGGTACGCGCATCCACCCAAGGGGTTACACTCCCCCCACAGGGTTGCCAACTTTTGGTTTTTGGCTGAAGTGAGACTCTGTAAAATCTTATAATGCCAGGGTCCGCGGCTGGAATTGTTGACGGCGGGGGGGTGGGGGGGGGGGGACTTTACTTACTAACATCAAGGCGTATTTTTTTAAAACATTATACATTAATGTGTATTCCTTTATTAACTAAAATAATAATTTATTAAAGCAAAAAAGATGTGTGCGTGGGTCGATATATATAGACGTCCGTGCCCAGAGAGGATAATGGCCCTTCTACCTGTTTTAGATCAACTTGATTGCTGTACACCATCTCTACCCAACAACTTTAATCACTTTAATCAACTGTAAGGTTAAATGCGTCTGTTTTCCTGGTAAACATGAGCTACACAAAGAAAGAAAAAGGGAATAAAATGTTCGGAGAAGTAATGAGGATTATAAAAAAACCTCCTTTAAAAGGACAAATTATATTGGGAATTGGATGTTTTTATTACGCGAGGAGAGTCAGCCGCGATGGTTAAATCACCCAGATCGGTATTGTTGTGCAAAGTTTTAGCTTCTCGGGTAGGCCTACCACTGGACTTGTGACAACATCTTACGTGGTAGCACATCCTAAGAGTAATCATTAAATCATTGATTAATCATTAATTATAAGTAACCTAATCGTTTTTCTATATACTTTCTAAGTATATTTCAACAAACCCTTGCTGGAGTATAATATCAGTAAGTGGTCAATAATGCTGCGAGCCATAAATCAGAGGAAGTCCCACAGTAGGAAGAAGCTCCACATTTTCAAACACCTTAGCCGTTTCTCAATTCGTGTTCTCGTGTTTACTCGTGTACTTGCGTTCTCGTGAAACGTCATCAGTGGTAGCTCAAGTACTGTTCCAATTCCGAGTACGCGAGTACTGTCGTAAAACCCGGAAGTGTTCTCGATGCGTTCTCGATGAGGCCGTTCTACCGAGGATGCATCGGAGGTGACTCGTGTGGACTTGGGACCGTTAAATATCACAGGATGCATCATCGAGTCCGCTGCTGTTCCAATTGCAGGTGCGTACTCGCGTTCTCGGAAGTCTGTACTTATTTATAGCCAAGTACGTATTTCCAAGTCCACGAGTACATTCTGCGTACTTGGTATTGAGAAACGGCTCTTGTTCTCTTCAAGCAGCTGTCTGATTGGTCTGTATCCCAGGTGTGAGACTAGGGCCATACACAGGTGATTCACATGATATTAATTATGGGCACTGGCATGAAAGACCTACAGATAATTAACTTAATGAGCTACACCTGTTTTTGCCCCTGTACATTTTGACCTCTGTGGTAATGCTATATTATGCAATTTAGTAAACACCTCTTTTTAATTTCTTCACGGTTCCTTAAAGAGTACCTAAAGGTCCAGTGTGTAGTAGCATCATTTAGTGGTATCAGGTGATGTCGTCATCCCTCCCTGTACAGAGGGGTGTTCCACAAAGCCGGTTTTATCACTTACCCAGCTAAGTTAACCCAGGGTTAGCGGCAACCCTAGGTTTTCCGTTCCAAAATGACCACGGCATGTAAGTTGCTATGGAAACATATGCTCTCAATCAAACCTGGTCGGAGCAGGTTTTGCGCAGGTTAAGTTTGGAAGATAACCCGGTTTTGCTCAGAGTAGGCTATTTAAACCCACGTTTATCGCAGCTTTTACGTGTTCGCCTATTGATATCGGAGCGCAAATAATTTGTGCAATTCACAGAGAGATTAATTAGACCACGGCTCGACATATTGTCCTTTCCGGATGACTTTTTGCTGGAGAGATATAGTTTTTCACGTGATTCTTTGATATAGGCCTATTTAAATAGCCTTCTCCAACCCTACATTGCAAATGTTACCAATCGTGGATCTGCCCTCAGTTCACTACAAACAATTTGCATAGCTTTCCGTTTTTTTGCGACGGGTAGCTTTTTGTACAGTGTAGGAGATGCTGAGCACATAGGCAAAGCTACCGTCTGCCGCTCAGTGCGTCTGTCTTGCGCTGAAGCGGTTGTTGCGTAACTTCATGGAGTTTCACCAACTTGCAGGTCAGCATTATCTACTTTAAGTGTTCCCAAATGGCTCCGAAATTATCCTTGTTGACTTTTCATCTGGGTGTTATATTTCAGGATTTCCTAATGTAATTGGGTGCATTGATGGCACACATCCAATGTGAGCAATACATTTCAACAGGGTGCGTTGCATTATGAACATATCATAGACCTCATATAATTGTTGTGCTTGTGCAAGATAGCTCAAAGTTTGTATTTGATCGCAGGGCAATTCGATGGGGATCTCCTAGGAGATCGAGGGTATCAATGCCTCCCGACGCTCATCACCCCGTACCCTAATCCCGCTCCTGGACCACAGACAACATTTAACCTGGCACACAGCAGAACCCGCGTTAAGATTGAAAATACATTCTGGATATTGAAGTCCAGATTCCAATGCCTACGTGGACTAAGAGTTTGTCCGGAACGGGCATGCGATGTAATTGTTGCATGCGCCGTCCTCCACAATAGCCACTCTGCGCAAAGAGATGCCTCCCCACTTTACCCGTTCCTCGAGGAGGAACACATTCGCAAATGTTTGTAAGGGCTGACAAAGGATGCGAGACCACATTTGCAGAAATCATTTAAATTAAAAAAAACACTTTTCTTCCATCATTTTTATTCTTTAGTTGCTGAGGGAGGAAAAAGAATAATTAGTACCTTGATCGGTAAAATATGCGGCCCGTTTCGCCATTTTGATCAGGATTTCCATGATCCATACATCACGTCTTTATAGGTTTGCCGTGAACGCGCACAACCTTGTGTTAACCAACCCCGTGTTGATTGAACTAATTCATAACCGGTGCTGTGGAACCGACAGCTCTGGGTTAGTCGGCACAGGATCGGACAACCTAGAGTTCAGCGTTAACTCTGTGTTTGTTAAACCTCCGTTCTTGGAACACCCCTCTGGCCTGTAGACGCCAGGAGGTATTTTCGTTTTGTGAAAAAGGGCCATTGATTTGAACCACTCCTAGTTGATTTTTGACGGCTTTAACATTTGAATGAATGTTGAATGAATGTCACAGCACATGGAGGAGGTAACATCCCATTTACGTTTTCTCAACACACAGTCCTCTTACTGGACCCATAGTGGTAAACAGCATTCATAGACCTATAATTATGGCTATCTTCTATAGACGGATCGGTCATCTTGATTGCAAGCCAATGTTTACTCGCACTGAATATGTTGCAATCGATAGCATGACGGTGTGAATTTGTGTTGCAACAGTTTCGTTATTATTATTATATCCTTTATTTAACCAGTCTTAGTCTCATTGAGATTAAAATCTATTTTACAAGAGAGACCTGGCCTTGGACCTGGTTTTGGATGCCAACTTTCCCCAAAAGAATGATTGGCTATTTTTAAGATATCGAACAGGGTAAAAATAAACTCAAAAATAAACATCTCTTAAACATATATGCATGATGCACACCCGCTTATAATAATCCCCCTCATCTGCATACTACTTTTCAGTACACAATTTTACACTTTTCATTTTGGACTAAAAGTGAAACTCCATATTAATAATTCATTATTATTAATTACTTATAATAATTAATAATACAATGAAATTGTCTAAATACAGCAGGTGATTTTGAGCGGTTTCTTGGACACTTATAGTAGAACGCCACAGTGTACGTGGAAAACATATTTTCATATGATTATACACTGATCAAAACATGGTCCAGGTCCAAATCCGTCCCCCAAGATGCCACTCGATTCGACCCACTACCCCTTTGAAGAGGCGGGCCCGATGGTTTTGGGATAACACGGTGCATACAGGAGACGGGCAGAGATAAGGGTTAAGACGAGATAAAAGTCCAGCTGAGCGGAGCGGTGATAGGAGGGGAAGGCTGTCTCTGCTCGTCTCCCGGCCTACATGCCCCTCCTCAAGGCCCCCACAGAGCTCAGCCTCCAAGGACACACCACGTATGACTCACTGACCCTGCAGTCAAGGACACAATACAGTGCACTAATAGAAACTATAGTGTATTCATATGAATACCCACAAATAACACATTTATATCAATATCAATATATATATATATAATCACAGTTATGTATTATAGGCCTACACTCGAATACAAACAGGAGAAGCCGGATGAAATAAAAAGGGGTTTAAAAAAATGTATTTGATTCGTGCGATTTGGAGAAAACAAAAACAGAACCATAAAACAACCCAACCATTTTTCATTTCCCACTTTGTCCTTAGAGCTCCTTTTAAAGCGAGGAAGTGTGTCGTGGTAGAACAGGGGCAAAGAAACACTAAGAGGAACTTTCTCGCAATTTGTGTCGCCAAAGCCATTACCACTAAAGAGCAGCTGCCCACGGTGGGCTGGGTTGGGGTCTGGCTGGGTCAGCACCACTGAAGTGACATGCCACTCATTATCTATGATTGGGCCTGCCAGGATTGGCGTGCATTTATAACACACTTTCCACAACAGCCTTGGCAAAAGACTGCAGAGAAGTTAATGGACTTTCTACGAATGTGAGAGTCAACACTCACGCACACACGCACGCACGCACGCATGCACGCACACACACACACACACACACAAATAAATATATGGAGGTTGTTTCAATGTTCAGGAACCAAGCACTGCCTGGCCCTTTGTACAGATCATCGTAATTATACATAAATATCAGGTTTCCTCTGCCCATATCCTCATTTGACCAGGCTCAGCCAGGCTTAGGACTGCAGCATGTTTATGAAGCGGTGCGATGGATAGTTAGCAACGTCGGGACGAAAATGCTGTGAACCTGATGTTTCTCCGTAACCTCAGGGAACCTGACCTCCACTCCGAGTTTTTCCAGGTACCCAACTGTTAGGAAAGCACCGGTGCGTACATCTGAATGGATATCTATGAAACTCGAAAAGGCTGTCTGTGGTTCTAAATGCGAACTGCATGAACTTTTGACAAACAGCAGTAATAATTATCACAAAGAAATGTTGTATCCAAGTACAGCAGACGGAACTGGAAAGAGGGGATTCTGCTTGATTATACTTGATTACTATAATTAATCCATGGATCAAAATCCTCAGAATCGGTAATGGGTGGAGGCACGGGTGAACCGATTTGCAGGAGGAAACATAAGTAGCTCTTCGCAGGTAAAAGGTTTTTGCTGGGAGAAAAAACAGAACATACAAAAAACAAACAGTGTTATCGACAATAAGGTGCAGAAACGAGGAGAGGAAACTCACGCACACGGGTGGACATAATCATTAACATTTTTCACAATTACACAATTGAAGACACAGGGTCAGCATGAACTGCACGGGGTTGGAGACATAAATCATCCAGTCATCCATTCATTCATCCATTAATTTCCCATTTACAGCACCCCGCTGAAGAATGTGATGAATGTGGAATCAATTAAAGTCATCTCAATCTAAGGTTAAGATTTAAGGTAAGACTGGAAAACGCAAATGTATAGAAATCACGGCATATCCCTTTAACATGAAAACCATTCGTAAAACACTATGACTACATGATAAGACCATCAGTTAACAGTTATTAACTATTACTCATTTAACTGATGTCAATCGATGGTTACGCACATTGAAATGCAGTGTGCCTATTCAAAGGCATGTATCTATAATAGGAGTGCCTCTTGAATGGCATGTAGTAATTGTGTTCATTGAAAGGCATGTATCTATAGTATCTGTGAACACTGAAAAGCATGTATCTATAATATTTTGTTGTCATCATGTAGTAATTAAAACACATTAAAAGACATACTTCCTCATTATTGCCAGACCTTGAAAGCCAGGTGATTTCTGATGATGTCGATGGTGTCGTGGTGAGTTGTGTGAATATTCTGCAGGCTCGGTGGTGTTGAATCACGGCCAACTGACGGGAGTTCCATGGAGAGAAGCCACCTCGTTGACCCCTCTGCATGCAGCATGCATCACCCAGCGCCAGGGAGCTGGGAGCGGGCATAGAGTTCATGGCTTGGACGCCTACATGAGAGCTTCGGACCCGGATGTCTGAAGTCTACCTGTACATATACGTACATACATACATACATACATACATACATACATACATACATACATACATACGAATATGCATACATTCATACATACATACATACATACATACATACATACATACATACATACATGCGTACATACGTACATACAAATATGCATACATTCATACATACATACATACATATGTACAGAAATACATACATACAGACATACAGGCAAACAGACCAAATATACTGTAAATGAGTATACATACAGCAAAATTACTAAAAAGTTGTAATTGGTGTTTAACAATGCCATGAGACATTTTAGATCATGCTTTTTTATGGAACTGTTGAATATGAATCCTTCAACAACGTCAGGAGTATGGGAAACAACTCATAGATGTGAATGATTTCTTTGTTAAACCATGCTCAAACATGCCATTTTCTATCTTCTATATGTCATAGTGAGCAAAATAGAGGGAGAGAGAGTGTGAGAAAAAGAAAGAGAGTGAGATTGTGGGAGGCCTTTATGTAGATAACATTGACATCTTCCCAAGCAAAGCTGTTTCCCAATCTTTCATTCAATGACCAGGTGCTGGGAAGATAAAGATGGTATATTATGAGCGACTAAGCCAAAGCATGATTATCTACATTCATAACCACGTGAAACGCAGAGGGATGCACCGCGGTTACAGAATCACAGAACCCGCAGAACAGACCATCAGGGAGATACGCAGTGACACAACAATAACAAGCAGAATGGAAACCA
>NC_140271.1:14770798-14775798 GCF_964030765.1 Micromesistius poutassou | reverse complement strand
AGCCAGCCTTCCTCCTTAATGTGGGTCTTGGGTTCACGCTGTTCATCTTCCCAGCCTTTCTGTACATATTTGTTCCTTTGTGCAAATGTTTTTTTTTCCCTTTGTGTTGTTTTACTCACAGCAGCGCGTCCCGCTGTGAGTAAAATGATCTCCTGCCTCCCTTGATTCCTTCTGTATGTCTGCCAGACCCGGCTGTGTGTCTGCCAGCCTTGGCTCTCACCCATATTTCCTGTACTGTCAAAAAGTACAGGGGACGTTTTGGTCCATGGAACAGTATGTGTCGGCTACTACTGTGCTGGAGGCAAACTCCCTGTCTTGGGGGCTGCGCTGTGCAATGTCAATGATGTGCAGACCAACCCATTAGTGTAGGGGCAGTGAGGAGGGTGGTGAGAGGATGCTTCACTGGCAGGCAGCACAAAGGGTTCGGGGGTCAGTATCCAGTGACAGCGGCCGGTCTACCTACTCATTAACTACAGCGAGGACCACAGTGGAAAGAAGTCCCGGGTCTTTATTGTGTAATCCTGGATGCTCTTGTAATCGGGCATGTACTGTACATGTGTGATGCAACCCTCATTGTTGATGTTGAATCGTCGAATAGTGAGCGGTCAAATAAATCAACCTAAAAACAAATGACATGTGTAAGCTGAATAAAAATCACTAGAAGTCGCTTTGGATAGAAGGATCAACTAAAATATGAAGAGTTATCTTTCAGGAAAATATGAAAGGCTCTATGCTGCTTCCTTGTGGTATGAAGTGATTCATGTTTATACATGTACGTGTATTACATTGATGCCACGTGAATTATAGGGGCTGCTTATTGTAAGCGAAACTGATTGTGATTCGCTTTGCCCTTGAAGTAAATGCTTACTGCAGGAGTTACTGCTGGAAAGACATGAGGAATTATGTCCAGTCAAGGTTCATTCTTACTATTGTTGACATGGGTTTGTTCAACAAATTACCTTTAGAATTTCAGATGCTGCTTTCTCTTCACCTCTCCTTCAAGTCAGATATATGCAATGCATATATATATATATATATATATACATATAAATCTGTAGCCTACGTTTTCTTTATTTAAAGCTTTAGCACACAGGTAAGGGACAACGTCTTTCACGTACCTTATAACACCACTGTCATGTAATGTGATCCAGACACACACACACACACACACACACACACACACACACACACACACACAATTGTTTCTTTCTGAGCTGAAGTTGTGATGTCGACCAACATGACTGTTGGACAATATTTCACAGCCTTGGTGTTATCACATACTGTACCAACACCTGCTCATATTCTGAAGCAGGTCATAACACAGGCTGAACCCACACACACCCCGCGCTATAAATACAATATGGACACTGGAGTCTAAATATAATGGGAAACATGTTGTTTGTTGTTGCCGTGATTATATTTAAACAATTTCTCACTTTTGTAGTGTACATTTAGTCTTTTCAATGATCTTTAAGGTTTAGCGTCACGACTTAGTGACCTTAAGTGGCGTCTTTAATTATCTTCCCCTACAACTGGGACTCTGCCCCTCCACTATTAAATTAAACTACATATGGTGCACCGCATCGCCACGCCCTGTGTGTCACCCTTAAAGAAAATACAATTATTTTAGAATCAAAGTGATCTAATAAGACTTCTAGGAAGGACTGGGATCTGGCAGAGGAAAAAAAACACCATTGACCTATTTTCCCCGAGGTCCTCACCAACATACATCCTCTATAGGTTAATGGACGGTGCAGACACTCGAGACGGGATGACCTATTTATAGTGAAATCAATGACATAACTTGTAGGTCACCAAGAGGCCCAGGTGTGTCAACAGAGATACACACACTTATGGTGGTCTAGGAGGCCAATGCAATTATTACTTCTTTGATAAATCTCTTTCGCACCTTCTAGCTTACATTTACCAGTAGTTATTCACTGCTAGTGGGCAACTCCGCGTTCAGCAGAGCAGCCAACAGCTCTGCCCGTCTGTCTTTTGTTTCTCCCAGCTGGAACGTTCTTGGTTCGGGTCCCAATGTCCGAGACCACAGCCTACCTGTAGGCGTGCTCACGAAGGATGCACAACACCAGATGACAACCTGGACTGACGTGTTAAATAGTGGACGGTACCGCAGGTCCCATCGGGGTAGAATCGACTCTATTTCAGGCACCTGCTATTCAATTAGGGGACAAAAACTCACACATCCTTGCGCACCTCTGGTTACGAGTACATTGGGTGCTGGGTGTCCTTCAAAAGGACACCCAGCCGAGGATGTGTTTGTGTGTGTGTGTGTGTGTGTGTGTGTGTGTGTGTGTGTGTGTGTGTGTGTGTGTGTGTGTGTGTGTGTGTGTGTGGGTGTGTGTGGGTGTATGTGTGGGTGTGCGTGTGTTCAGAAAGCATTTATTTTGTGTCATGGTACTGTGAATATTTCCAATATAAATAATGAATATTATATTTTAAAAGCTGTGTTATTAAACACAGATGTTTTGGTGCCATATAAATATAATTGTCTTCCCTCAGACATTTATAAAACATGATAATCAATATTATTATTTATATAGATAATAATAATAGATAATCAGGGTGAGAATGTACATTAAAAAATACATGACACAATCAATTATGCAGCCTGGTTTGTGTAATGTGCTTTTGTCAACACAAGATGGCGCCACAGGTTCTATATCTTAGCCACCGGTACTGTTCAGAAGCGTTCTACTGCCATCATGTGGTCTGGCCCCATTTGCATTATATGTGCCAAAGCTTACCGCTGACTCTTAACCTCCCGCTTACCTCCTGTATGACCTTTAGCCCTACATCCATGTCTATAACGCTTGGCTATAACCTCCACTATCACGATGAACTTTTTAAAACTCCCAGAAGCCTTTCGGATTTTTTGGTGCATTAAAACAACGTTTATGTTAAATATTTGCTGAATCAATTACTTTTCTGGTTAAAAAAAAATAAAGAAAGAAGAAAAATCGCCGAAAGAAAAACAATGTTTTACACTGTCACGAGTCTTGGTTGGGGTTGGTTGCCATGGTGACCGTGAGAGCAGGTGCAACATGGCCGCTTCCCCTGGGAGTACGCCTTCTCGAGCGCAGCGGCGTTCCACCTGTGGGCCATATGTCGTCCGGGAGAAAGTGAAGCGGACGCCAGAAGGTTCTGCTATCCTAACTGGGACCGTATCGTCCATCTCAACAGCCCTCCCTCCATGCAGCCGGGGGGGGGGGGGGGGGGGGGGGGGGGGAAACGGAGGCCCTCAGAGTAGAACAGAGATACATCTGGCCTATCGTGTGTGAGCAAAGTGTGATCCAACCGCCCGGGATAGACGGACCCGGGCTTTGGGTATAGGGTCGTGTTTACCGAGACGGAAGATGAGCAATGGAAAAAATAAGCACTCGATATCCGACAATGAAAGTCTAGAGAATATAGAGGCGCCCAATGAGAGAAGCTGAGAGACAAGATAATCCTTTATTAGTCCCACAGTCGGGGAAAGTTTGCATTTTGCAATGAGGCGAGTGATGTTAAATATCAGTGGGGTGGAAGGGTGCTGGGTGGTGCTGGGTGGTGCTGGGAGGTACTGGGTGGTGCTGGGAGGTGCTGGGCGGTGCTGGGAGGTGCAGGGTGGTGCTGGGTGGTGCTGGGTGGTGCTGGGTGGTGCTGGGTGGTGCTGGGAGGTGCTGGGAGGTGCTGGGTGGTGCTGGGAGGTGCTGGGAGGTGGTGCTGGGAGGTGCTGGGGGGTGCTGGGTGGTGCTGGGAGGTGCTGGGGGGTGCTGGGGGGTGCTGGGTGGAGGGACGGGTCAGGAAGAGAGGTTGAGCCTCAGCTGTTATTATTGACGGAGAATCTCTGCCGAGCTGACAGCTGCTCTGGGGCCGGCCGGGGGCCAGAAAGATTATGCTGCTAAGCAGGTTTTTTTTTTTTAAATATTTTTCCCGTCTGTGTGCAGTAGGTAGAGGGGGGAGCTTACAGAGTCGCGGTGAACTACTGTCAGGTCCTTTCTGCTTCCTGTTCAATGTAATCGCACTGTCAATCTTTCTCTCTCTCTCTCTCTCTCTCTCTCTAGCGCTGTTTCTGTCACTCTGTCTCATCTCAATTTCCTCTTTCTCTCACACGCACACACACACACACACACACACACACACACATACACAAACACACACACACGCACACACGCACACACACACACGCACACATGCACATACACACACACACACACGCACACACACACACACACACACCAACACACAATTTATTATAATATGATAATACAATCATTAGTCACACACACACAGCCACAGACACAGACACAGACAGGCACTATTTCATTTAATACACAGGATCAGATGTTAGAATCCCTTGTGCCAAAATCCAAGGAAAACACATATTCAGAAGCCCCTGCCCAAACCAACCTTACAAGCACGCTGGCCACTAAGCTACCAACCAATGGTGAAAACCACAAGACAAATGGCCCATCTAACAGCAGTATGCAGTAAGCAGCATTTCATTGGGGTTATCAAGTGGGCACCCTCTTTCACCGATGTTTCGTTAAGTTAGGCCCACGACACCTCCTGAGGGCTTAACAATGAAACCAGCGTCCTGGAGTCCCCCCCCCTCTATGCTGCCACCACATTGCCACATTTAATGCATCCAAATACTCTTTACTGCACCGTATACCCCTAACCCTGACCAAACAAACACGCACACACAGTGTCAGTGACCCACATCTTTAGCCACGCAGTACAGGGAGAACAAAATAAATACAAAGGAACGCCGAAGGAGAAGAGGAAAACAAACCAATCAAATCTGTTCTTCGTCGCTAATACGTTCCTGTTCATCACGCTAACGATGTGATAACATGTGGATCGAGCTGCAAAACCAAACAAACGGTGAGCCCGCTCCACGCAGAATGTGATGTTATTGCAGGGGCTGGTCGCCCGCCGGTTTACAAAACGAGGGGAAACCCCATAAAACCCACTGCCAAGACATGATAGAGAGA
>NC_140271.1:14759951-14770598 GCF_964030765.1 Micromesistius poutassou | reverse complement strand
GGTCCCGTTTTTATGTTGCGGTTCCGTGAGCGTTAACGTAGTAAATACCCTCAAACGATCGAAGGCATTGGATAGAACAGGGGACATAGTTGATGTACCGTCATGCTCCTCATTGGAAACAGGATTACACTGTGGTTGGGCAGCTCGAGGCATGCTGGTCGGTTAGCCTGCTCGCAGTGCCAGCGCACTCGTATACGCAGCATAACTCAGAGATGTAAGTGATAGGACCAAGCCTGTGTGTGTGTGTGTGTGTGTGTGTGTGTGTGTGTGTGTGTGTGTGTGTGTGTGTATGAGCTTGTGGGTGTGTGTGACTGTGTGTGTGTGTGTGTGTGTGTGTGTGTGTGTGTGAGCTTGTGTGTGTGTGTGTGTGTGTGTGTGTGTGTGTGTGTGTGTGCATGTGCATGTGTGCGTTTGTGTTTGTGAATGTGCGTGTGTGTGTATGCATGTATGTGTGAGCTTGTGTGTGAGTGTGACTGTGTGTGTGTGTGTGTCTGTGTGTCTGTGTGTCTGTGTGTGTGTCTGTGTGTGTGCATGTGCATTCGTGCATGTGTGTGTTTATGTTTGTGCGTGTGTGTGTATGCATGTATGCGTGCGTGTGTGTGTGTGTGTGTGTGTGTGTGTGTGTGTCTGTGTGTATGCGTGTGTGTGTGTGTGTGTGTACGCGTGTGTGACAGTTGGCGTGGGGGTCTGCCCGTTTCCCGCCACTGTCCCAGTGTGTCTCAGATGCGGTCGGAGAGAGGCTACATGTTGTGGCTCTCTGCTCCGAGGTCTGCTTCCATAATTACACTTTGCAGGGTTATTCATATACTTCACGGCACTGAACTTGTGACCTTGGATGCATCCTGGAACAATTTAGGATTCTCTTTTCTCCACCCGCCCCGTCAACATCTGTAAACCTCCCAAGAGCCGACGCCGATGACAGCTTATAGCCCGACAGTCAAAGACGCACAAAAAAAAATTAAACGACAGAACTCTCTTTCCTCGTCCCTCTACCTCACATGCCTCCCTCCTCCTCCTCCTCCTCCTCCTCTTCCTCTTCCTCCACCTCCTCCACCTCCTCCTCCTCCTCCTCTTCCTCCACCTCCTCCTCTCTGTCGCTCCTCCGCTCCCAATGTGTTTCTGCGTTCGCTGGTGTCGGGGGGTACTGATCCGAACGCACATGTGAGGTTTATTTGGCTATTCCCCGGGGAGTGCGGTGGGGCTCCACGTCTCAAAGAAATTGCCAGCGTTTTCTTGTTGGCTTGGCACACACTCAAACGCACAAACGCTTGCGCCGACGCGCACCCACACACACACACACACATACACACACACACACACAGCCCTCATCTGTTTCAACTCTGTGTCTGTCATAGTGGCAAAGTGCGTCCACTTGTCCGACCTTGAATGCCCTAATACAAAGGTGCACATTTTCAATGGGGGTACATACTATGTTAACTGTTCTGAAGCACACGTTATTAACTAAATGCATTTTACCCCCCTTTTGTCCTATTGGTCAACCGCAGCCCTTTGCTTTTTGAAATTCTGGAAATCCCCTAAATCCTTCGTTCAAAAGCGGTCTGGCTTTTTTTTTTTGTTGGTGTAGATGAAAAAGTTAATCATTACCAAGCACAGCCCATCTCCTCCGGTCGCCGAAGAAGCCTCTTCCAGAAAGACGACACTGTGAACACAACGTGGAGACCAACAGGCCATTTATTGGTAGCAACTGGAAGAAAACAGCGTGACCGGGAACAGGATAGATCCATCCATGAACTGGTACACATCCCCGGGGTCAGTGATGAAGGTGGTGGTGGAGGAGGAGGAGGAGGAGGAGGAGGTGGAGAAAACATCCACCCTGCTAATATTGAATCCCTGTAGGAAAGATACAGCAACCAAGGCAACACGCGCGCACACATCCGACAGACAACAGCTCAAAGCTTCATAGAGTTCCCACGTTTGTCTGACGTGTTCTTTCCCGTATCCCCGGGTGGAGTCGGAGAGTCCCGGGGTGGGGTGTTTGACCGGCGGCCAAATGGCTTGTGGATCCGAAAACCCCAATGTCCAAAAGTGTACCTCTAGGTTTCCCTGAGCAAGACGCCTCACCCCTTTCCGCTCTGTTTATCAAACAACAAATCACTTTGACTCGCTTTGTGTGAAATCTGTAAAATGACACGCAGTGACCTCACTTCCTCCCCACGACTCTGCATCGCCTCTCCTCCTCGCCCTCATTTCTTTACTTTTCTCCTCTCCCGCTACAGGGCTCCCAGTCCGTCAGGGAGTGCCATACGATGACGCACACTTCAAAAGCCCCCTTCTCCTCTGCCTCTCCCCTCCCCTCGCTCCCTCTGACCCGGCGGGGGTCCCTCGGGCCCCCCGGGCCCTGCATCCGGAACCCCCCTCTCCTTCAAGCTTCCCCCTCCTTCCCGACGGCTATTCCCACCTGGCTGCCATTGAGAATCCCCCAGGCGAGGCAGAGGAGTAGGAGGAGGAGCAGGGGGAGGAGGAGGAGGAGGAGACAATGGGAGACAGGTGGTCGCTGCCGTTTGACCCGGAAGCACTTACACCCTGATCCCGGTCGACCCCGCGGCAGGAAGGAAGCGAGGGGCTGGCCGAGAGGCCTCCCTGGTGGCCCGTCCTGCCCCCATGCCGTCCTGCAGGAAGGAAGGATGCGGTGGCTTTGTCCTCAGGCTCCTCTGCCTCCTCCCCTCCTCAACCCGGACCCCAAAAAGAAAAAGGCCTTTATTGATTCCAGACTCGTCTCTCTCTCTCTCTCTCTCTCTCTCTCTCCTCGCATTCTGTTATTCTTTTTTTTTTGTTTTGTTTTGTTTGCGTTTTGTTTTGTCAACCCCTCCAGTTTTTATTGTCCTTTCTCCCGGTTTCGGCATCGAACAACGTTCTCTGTTTTGTCCTTCACCTCTCATCATCTCCTTCTTCTCCTTCTTCTTCATCTCCTTCTTCTACTTCTGCTGCTGCGCGCAGGTCGTGCCTTAACCACAGCGGTTTCGATGCTCTCTTGTCCGCATCGCTGTCAGTGATTTGTTTACTTGTTTGTTTGTCACTTCGTCGGCCATACGTGGAGAGACGCCGAATAAGCCGGCGGTCTTTTCATGTGCCAACCCCACCCCCACCCCTCCAGATATTGTGGTCTGGCTCCTGGGTTTAGTCTGCTGTTAAACGACGTACATGAATACAGTGAATTAGAGGACGCCATTTGGTGGTAGTTAGGATGTGAGGGGAATTCCAGGCAGAGATATTGCTAACATCAAACATATTCTATTTTTTCACGATAGTTTATGAACTCCCAGATGAAAGAGGACAAAGGGGTCACCAAAGGATTATTTCTCTTTTTGGGGAACTACAAGTTAATGTTTAATTCAAAATGTCCGTAGTCATTTCAAGTTGTTTTTGGTAGAACATTTGGAATGCACTATTGGAGGGAGCAACTGAATCAAGTATGAAAACACAATCATGTTTCTCATGCTTAATTTGAAGAACTCGAAGCGCTGATGACAGCCGTGTCTGATGCACGTCACGTGGAAGGGCAAGGTGAAGGTGCGCTGAACCTCTCCTTCTGACCGCAATGTGAGTCTGCATCTGTAGTGCCACCTGGTGGGCATAACATAACGGTATCATTTAGGGCCGCTAACCCGGGCTTGTTTTGATCGCCGTGGCTAAACGAGGTAGCACTTAGTCCTCAATTACACACACATGGTATCCTTGTTAAATATACATACTTCCATATCAACGGAATGACGTTTAGACTGGTCCCCTCGAAAAAGACAAATGCTATTCTCGGGTAAAGTTCAGTTCATGTCCTTCTGCTGATGGTATAGCCTGTGTTATTTAATAATAACGGATAGTGTGCAGTTTAACCTAACACAGAGTGAATCATCTAGCCATTGAGTTCACATCTGGAACCTATGTGAGCCGTAGAAACCCAGTCCCTATGTAAGGCCGTATAGCTCTAGGCAGAGGTTGGTCGCCGTCTCAGATGCAAAAGCATGAAGGACACCAATAATGGATAAATCACTTTGTAACAACCGACTCTGAACACAGCGGGGCTGTGTCGTCTATTCACCCTGTCTGCGCCCTGTGTCTGTGTGTGTGTTTGTTTAAAAGTGTATATAGGGAATAAATGTATATGTCCGCTCCCTGCGTGTGTATTTGTGTGTGTGTGTGTGTGTGTGTGTGTGTGTGTGTGTGTGTGTGTGTGTGTGTGTGTGTGTGTATTTGTACACAGTGTATAAAAGTATAGGCCAATGTATGTATGTGTGTGTGTGTGTGTGTGTGTGTGTGTGTGTGTGTGTGTGTACAGTGTATAAATGTAGATGCCCGTGTGTGTGTGTGTGTGTGTGTGTGTGTGTGTGTGTGTGTGTGTGTGTGTGTGTGTGTGTGTGTGTGTGTGTGTGTGTGTGTGTGTGTGTGTGTGTGTGTGTGTGTGCGTGCGTGCGTGTGTGTGTGTGTTTGGGTCAAGGGGGGAGGAGTATTTTGTGAAAAGGAGGAAAATCGTCGTAAAAGCTGTGAGCGTTTGGTTTGGTCACCTTCTGCTAATTGGTCTCCGCGGACCAGCTAATGGTTTTAAGGTTTATAGCTCCACTGAGAATAAGTATGATGAACTAATACGACGCTGTTCGGTCAATGTGTTTTATGCATTTCCATTAATTTGGGAGAGAGAACAAGGAGAAATTAAAAGGGCCCGAAGTCACCTCATCCAGAGCCGCGCTCTTCACACCCCGTTATGCCTTAACCATATGTTTAGACCCGCGTCAATTAAACGCAACGCCTAATCCATGATCCACTCGTCTGGGCGTGCAGTCCCTCAGAGCCTCTCCTGGTTTTGCACCTCATTTCGTTGAGTTTCTACTTCCATTCCGACGTCCTCTAATATTCTTGTCTGTCAGCCCTCGTATCAGTCCAAGAACTCCACGCTCCCGTCAGCGCTCCTCGCGACCCCTCCTCGGATCCGTGTTGTCCGTCTTTCGTCGGCTCCGCCGGAGCCTTGCGGCGGCGAAGCTGTGCTGTGGTCATGGAGGCATCTGTCGCCTCCCTAAGCCCTGGCATTACCACCGGCCATCAAAGCCACCGGGGCTTTCATAATTGAGTTAACGAGTGTGTTTGGTATGAAACGCGATCCCTCCATTCCCCACAGAGAGAGCGAGAGAGAGAGAGAGAGAGGGGGGGAGAGAGGGAGAGCAAAATAGAGAGGGAGAGAGAGACACACAGATCGAGAGAGAGCGAGAGAGGGAGAGAGAGTGTAAGGGAGGCAGAGAAACATATGGTGAGACAGTACAAGAAAGGGAGGCTGTGTACAAAGTGCAACGAATAGAGATAGATAGATAGAGACAGATACACAGACAGACAGACAGACAGACAGACAGAAATACAGACAGACAGACAGTTAGATAGATAGATAGATAGATAGATAGATAGATAGATAGATAGATAGATAGATAGAAAGTTAATTAGATAGATAGGTTCATTGATTTATTATTTGCATTTACATTAGAGTTTAGAGTTACATCTCATAGATACAGTGGGATAACTCAACCAAGTGCGTTCTACAGACACTGTATCACTCCCCCCCCCCCCCCCTCCTGAAGGAACATCAACAGAAGAGAGGGGCAAGGCGTTGGGCTCACGGGCCCGTAGACCCCCCCAGTGTTGCCCCACTCCCCCCCACCCTGGTCACCAGTGGCACTGGCCACAACACCAGTTGTCTGAGGGTGGGTGGGTGCGTGTGGGGGGGGGGGGGTAATTCGTAATCCTGTCGGTTGGATGACCTCATGATTGCCGCAGCCCACCACCCCCCCCCCCCCCCCCCCCTCTGTGCAGCGGCTGCCGTGGCTCGTAAGGGCGGGAGAAAGTCAGGGCTGACCTCAGACCGACGCGCGCGTTACCAACACGCGTCAAATCGACGGGAACATCACGTTGATGGAGGCGTTGTCTGTATGTGTCTGGTTGTGTGTGTGTGTGTGTGTGTGTGTGTGTGTGTGTGTGTGTGTGTGTGTGTGTGTGTGTCGCCACAGAGAAACGACTGACGCAAACATGGGATTATTTATAGGGCTGGAATGTACCAGTGAGACGTCAATATGCGCGTTATCGGATCAACATTGTGGAAGGGTCAGCGTCGCAGTAGACGGTAGAGACGCACGCACACAACACAAACAGACGGGCGATATGCATACAGACATACATCCGCGCATCGTACGGACATATTAATACGCACATAAAGCCTCACACGGACACGCTCGCGTGTGGTGCAAAATGAAGAGACACTTGCTTCGTTGGCACCTCCTCCAGTCACACACACCGCCTCCACTCCCTCATCCCAGCTGTCACAACTGCAAAAGCCCTACAAATACACACACACACACACACACATATATTCTCTCTCTCTCTCTCTCTCTCTCTCTCTCTCTCTCTCTCTCTCTCTCTCTCTCTCTCTCTCTCTCTCTCTCTCTCTCATGTTCACACTCACCCACACACACCACTTTCCTCTCCTCACACCTTTTACCACCCCCCATGACTCTCCAGTTGGTGCTCTCGTGCCCACTCTTTATTGGAAATTCTGTTGGGGAGTGTGTGTGTGTGTGTGTGTGTGTGCGTGTGTGTGTGTGTGTGTGTGCATGTACATGTACTTGTGCACGTGTGTGTGTGTGTGTGTGTGTGTATGTAGGTATACTTGTACATGTGTGTTTGTGTGTGTTTTCGCACTTGTTTGTGTGTGTGTGTGTGTGTGTGTGTGTGTGTGTTTGTGCATGTATCTGCACTCGTGCATGTGTGCATGTATGTGCACTTGTGTATGTGTGTGTGTGTGTGTGTGTGTGTGTGTGTGTGTGTGTGCATGTGTGTGCGTGTGAGTCTGTCTGGCGTTTAAGTGCGCTCGGTGCCCTGTATAGCCATTCGGGTCCACATGTGCCAGACCTCTTGCTTCCAGTGGAGTGGAGCGAAACAGTACTAGCCTCGCCTGCACTATGAGTAAGAGAGAGAGAGAGAGAGAGAGAGAGAGAGAGAGAGAGAGAGAGAGAGAGAGAGAGAGAGAGATGGAGGGAGAGAGAGAGAGAGGGAGAGATGGAGGGAGAGAGATATGGAGGGAGAGAGCGAGTGAAAGGGAGAGAGAGAGCGGGCCACGGTCGGTGAGTCACTGTGTGTTTTATCGGGGCCTCTCGTTAGCTGTGAAATATGACATATGCCATCTAAACCCTAATCCGTTCTGCATCTGCATCTGAAGGGAGCAGGATAGAACTGGCATGTAGTGTTCTAGTGGGCATTGTCGGACCTATCTGCTATTTCTCCTCTCTCCTCTTACTCTGTGTGATGCTGTCCAAGGCCATCATGAGAAACCTACCCAAGGCTTATTCTACCAACCGCATGTGTTCAAATCTGCTGGTGTCTGTGTTCTATGTATATGTGTGCATGTACATACAGAACACACATACAGAATGTGTGTGTGTGTGTGTAATGTGTGTGTCTGTGTGCATGTTTGCATACATCTGTAACATGCATGTCAATATGCATGTGTGTCTGCATGCATGCGCGTTTCCTGTGTCTATACATCTGAGTGTGTGTGTGTGTGTGTAATGTGTGTGTCTGTGTGCGTGCTTGCAATGCGTGTGTCTAAGTGCGTGTGTGGTTGTAATGTGTGTGTCTGTGTGCATGTGTGTGTTCAGTGTCCATACATCAGTGTGCGTGTGCATAGCTACGAGTCAGTGGGCAAACTGTGCGTCCAGGAGGCTTTGTTTCCAAAGTCCTTCATACGTCAACAACAACAGCGTTGTGTGAGGTCATAAATCGCCGTGGCAACTGAACATGGGGGAAGACACTGATACTTTCAGGAAGCGCCCCTGGACGACTAGAGATTTATGGCTGGGCAACACGGAACTTGACCCCCCCCCCCACAAAGTGACCCTCTAGCATCTCTGTCTCTCACTCTCTCTCTGTCTCTGTTTGTCCCTCTCCCTCTCCTTCTCTCTATTTTTCTCTCTCTGTCTCTCTCCCTCTGCCTCTCTCTCTCTCTCTCTCTCTCTCTCTCTCTCTCTCTCTCTCTCTCTCTCTCTCTCTCTCTCTCTCTCTCTCTCTCTGTGAGTGTGCAATGATGACAGCTGCCAAACAAACATGCTTTTATTACTGTACTAAACAGAAGAGAGAACCCTGAACAGATTCTGCTTTCCTCAACCATGAAGAGACGTCTATAGAAAGAGTTAATAAACATAACCAGGAAGACAGAATAATGGAGTAGATTCTGATGGAAATTACAGTCCTTAGTGAGGATTACTTCCATCCCTGTGTGGTTTCTTTTCCACTCCAGTACTCCTTGGCTCATATTCAACATGTCCACAGCTTTTCATGGGTGCAGTAGGAGTGGGCATGTATTATTTTTCAACACTTCAGATTAGGGACCTTTCTATGGCTCTCTCTCGCCTTGCAAATTCATGTCCCCTACTGGGTTACAGCGAAATTAAAAAACCAAAAGGCCACTTTTTCTCTGACTACCTTGTTAAACCACAGATGGAAATGGCACACATCGCACACACACACACACACACACACACACACACACACTCACACTCACACACACCCATGCACCAAGAAGCTGCTTTGATTACAGACCTTGAATAGGTTATAATGAATGCTCTCACTTTATTTCACGACATAAAAGAGGCCAAATTTAAGATGATAAAAGGAAGCTTTGGTTACCATAGCCTGGAACATTGTAGAGATTAAGTAGGGTGGTTTGCATGAAAAACAAAAAGGAATGAGCGTATGATACATTGTTTTACCAGAATATTCCTAAACTAAAAAATATATAAAATATAATGTGAGAGCTAATGTACAAATAATCCACCTTCATGTCACTAAATATATATATTTTTGAAATACCTAAAAAAATATATTATTGGCAGTATTTTTGATCCAACCATCCCCAAGAACTTGCGGACAGAAAATCTTGTAATTTTTTATATTTTTGATCAGACATTAAATATCAAGTAAAATATTTTTTTCATACTTGTTCAATTCTTCTTTTCGAATCTGGGGGTGATGGGGGGGGGGGGGGGGGGGCAGGGCTGGGCGACTTCACCCCTCCTCCTCCAAGCTCCTGTAACACAAGCAGCTGAGCGGGGAAAGGGGTCACAACAGTTGCCAATGGGGGTCTTAAGATGAGTGTCTGAGCGGGCTTGCCACGCACCCTCCTCCAGCCACATCCCCGCGACACCCCACCCTGGGTAAACTGACAAATGCCAGGCCTCGTGAGTGTGTGTGTGGGGAGCGTGGCACAGCACACATGGACCCCGAAGAGAGGTGTGTACCCAAACCACACACACACACACACACACACACACAGACAGGCGCTGCCTCATATGCCTCCTCTTCAGACTCACTCGCACTTCATTCGTCCGGTGAACTCAGAAGAGCACCTGACTGAGTCCTCTGCACGCCAGAACACACGATCTGAAGCTGCTTAGCGTCACTGCAACACGACACGCCCACGCATCAATTCATTGCATCTGTCAAAGTTGCACGCACATAAATATTAGCGGAATCCATTGGAAGTCGGACCGACCAAATTCAAGCACAGAACAAACAGGGGTCTGATTTTGACGGGTGTGCACGGCTGCCCTCTCACTGCCTGCGGTCGCCACGCTCTCCTGGCCTCACCCCCGTCCTACTCCATCTTGACAAGGCTGTTAATTTCTTTTGAAATCAGGGATGGCTTCCAGAGCTTCATCCCCGGTCGGCCCCCTGATATTCCCTCCAAAATTCCCCAGCTGTTGCCACGGCAGGGCAGCTGCGCTCGGGCCGGAACGAATCTCAGCTGTCGGGGAGGGGTGTGGGGGGGGGGGGGGGTGAGGGGGGTGGCCAGGGGCTGGTGGTGGGGGTGGGCGTTAGGGTCTGCAGTGTACCCTCACGCCAACAACAACGGAGGCTGCTCTGCGCTTGTGTGTGTGTGTGTGTGTGGATGTCAGAGTCCAGAGGTGAGTGTGTGAGCTGTCTTGGTCTTCACCACCGGGCTCTCACTAGGCACTCTTGACCTGGGGGGGAGGGGGGTCAAATCACAGAGGGAGAATACACACTGGCGTTTAAGTGACGCAAAGGGGCCAGAATGTATGTGTATTATGAAATTGCTGTAATAACGATGAATAAGTGCTATCAGAACAGTAATTATGATATTACAGAATAATTTTAAATCTGCAAAATATGATAACATGAAACAAAAGGCTTTCGTTTTTTACAGTAAATTATTTTGTGAATTGCCTTTTCAAAGACCAAATTATTATTATTTTTGCATACAGGCCTTTATATATAAACTACATAATTTAGGATTTCTTAAAAGTTAAGCCCCTCAGTAACACTGGTCTACTGGTTATGAGAAGACATAACATTTAGCTTTCAAAAGACAATTTTGAAAACACCTCTATTTTAGCAAAGGATTAATTCAATGCTATTTTTCAATGTAAAATAGTAACTAATATACAAACAGCAGGCCATCTGGGATTCACTAATGGTGCTCCATATCAATGATCCATATCATGTTTTCTTGCCACATGAAAGCACCAATATATCTACAAATTACTATAGAAGTGAGCCTGAATTGAAATTCCTTGACTACTATTGCCCCCTTGTGGTGTGGAAATTGTATCACATCTCGATCTTGAGTAGTACATTACG
>NC_140271.1:14699951-14754951 GCF_964030765.1 Micromesistius poutassou | reverse complement strand
AATGGCCTCTATGGGGACTTCACTGGGATTTGCATTTGAGCATCCTAGAGACTGTGAGTGTTGGTTTTTCTCTACTACTCTCTTTGTCTCTTCCTTTTTTTTTTTTTTGCCTCAGATCTTGCAGACGTTGAACCTTCAAATGTGAACACTGCACGGAGAATATTGAATAGAAAATGTATAAATATTAACTTTATTACCCTCGTAGACGTATCTCAATATATAATATATACCAGGGATGTCCCGATCAGATCCCCGGCATCGGTATCAGTCCGATGATGGCCCAGAACACTGGATCGGATATCGGAGGGGAGAAAAAAATATGATCCGATCCGCGCAGCGTGTCACGTGATAACAACAGAAGTAGCCAATTAAGCGCATCATGCACATGAGAGCTACCGCATGAGAGCTATCTGTTGAACATGCGGTGTGGCAGTATTTCAACCTTAAAGAAGAAAAAACAGCCGAATGCGAAAGGCGTCTATTGCCGAGCCACGCGTGTGGCTATCATGTACAAGAACTAGTGATGGACTGTTGAGGAAAAGATAAGCAGGGGATATTAAACTTCTGTGATTGGCCTAGGAAAAACTCTGGGTGATTATAGGTCTCAATCGGAGATCATAAAACAGCCTCTGAAAGACATGGGCACGGACGTAAACCAATGTGGTTCTGCTGTCAATAATGATATTAAAGAAAAGTCAAAACTTAATCCTTCCCATAACTCCCCTCTCTCCCTTCGCTTCCCATGACGTTGTTCTTCCATTTGTTATTTTTCCTAATCTCCTGGCCCAGCCTTCTCAGAGCCTCCGTCTTGGGCTGGATGGAAGTCTTGCCACAGGACACATGCTGCACGGTGCCTAAGTTTGGTTTGCAGTCAGCAGGAGCCCTGGAGAACTATCAATAGGAAAGCTAGCAAATGCTCTATTAAAAGCCTCCCGGGCGTTGTCTCGTTTTGGCAAGCCGTGTAGAGCCGCAGGGCGAGTTGCTAGCGATTCATCTCTTGATCACAAGTTGGACAGATAGGCAGTGATGCAGAGTGACTGCATCTGAGATCAAAGCGATGTCTTGCGCTTTTAATGTAAAAAAATGAAATTAAACCCATCGGAACACTTTGAGGTGACTCCCACTCGCGCAAAACTACAGGGCGAAAACACTGTTGGGTTGCATTAAAACACCAACTGACTATTGGAAGCTGCTTATTTTTGTTTTTTGTGTATTCAGAGATGCTGTTGTAGGGTACATGATCTCATTCCTGCTTCTCTCGTCTCTAATGCATCCACTCTCCATTACCACTATAGCAACCGTTTGGCACGTGACTGAGACGTTGGCAATTCTTCTGCGGTTTCTGTTTTGAAAACTATGATTTTCACATAATAACGTGCAGTGAACTTCAACACATTTTCGTGTTTGTGAAGATAGCAACATTGAATATCGGTAGCATTGAAGCAGCCCAGTTTGCTGAAAGCTATCTAGTGATGTAACACTCTAATCCCATTCTGTCTGTAGGTAAAACATAAAATAAGGCCAGTATTATACAATCTACTTGACATGCACAATTTCATAGTGTACCCATCATAGAAGTTGTTACAGTGGCTATAAACCAGGAAACACACTCTGCGCTGTGTTCCTGTTGCCGAGGCAACAACCTTTACACCTTAACCCTCCTCCGTTGAAAACAACATTCCCCTTTGTCAGGTAACTCTTCCATTCACAATCACCACACTTCTGTGGCCTTGGCACCCTCTCAATTCTAGAAGCCCATGATGGATTGTTTTAATAATAGAGTGGATGCACCCACTACAGAATCTAGATTGCATTTAACGTATTACAATGTTTTATGTTCTGTCTGTACTCAAGGCATTCATTTACAAAAGTCGTACAAGGTACACCATTCTCTAATCTACTCTACATTCCTGTTTCATGTGCAGTGTGTTTGTGTGTGTTTTGCAGCCTGTGTGTGCCTGTTTGTGAGTGAGTAGGGAGTGTGAAAGGTGCAGTTGAATAGTAAGAGACAGGGTAGCATATGGAATATTGGAAGGTTACCTGATGAACACACTAAACACACCAAACAGATTGAAATGAAGGAGCATCTTTCAGCAGGCCTCATTGTTGCCTGTACATCACTCTCTCTCTACCTCCCTGCCTCTCTCTACCTACCGCTCTGTCTCTCTGTCTCTTTGACATATTACAATGATCCTTGCTTCTTCGCTCAGGAAGGAAGGAAGACTTGATGGCAACATAAGAGCTCTCCATAAGTGCTCGGCGTTCACCTCTTGCCAGAGATGAGGCACCGCTCGCGATGCAATCTGTCGGCTACGTGTCGTGCACCACGCCCATGTTAGCTCCCGCTGGAGCCGGTGGTACAACGCCCAGGTAGCCTTCACTCTGACAGATTTGGATCAGAGGAGTGTGTTTACAATTTTGAATTACTTCTTTGTCCTGGAACATATGAGATATAAGCAAATAGTGTGTCTGTCTGTGCGCGTGTGTGTGTGTGTGTGTGTGTGTGCGTGCGTGCGTGCGTGCGTGTGTGTGTGTGTGTGTGTGCGTGTGTGTGTGTCTGTGCGTGTATCTACTTTCTAATGTGATGACACACCTACTAATTCATCCTATTTATATCCTGCTAAAGAAGTTCCTAGTGTTGTCCTGTAATGTGGACTGTTAAGAAAGGACTCTGCACATCCAGGTCTAGAAGTTGCCAAACGTATGCAGCCATAATAAAGAGTGGCTGTAATAGTAAGAGCCGTTTTGTTTCCCAGTAGACAAATAAAGTATTATAAAGATTGGCTTTTACTTTGCACTTGTTGCTTGCTCCATCTTGCTCAAGAATGCTGATAGGTTAGATAACCCTGTATCTTCTGGACTGGGATTCGAAAAGTCACTAGTATGGTGACTGCATAAACTCTGCCCTTTTCTGTTCCCAGTTTGTCCCTTGTAGTTTGACCACCTTCCTCTTGTTTCTCTTCTTCGGTTGTAGTATTTGGTATTTTCCTCTTGCCATCCATTGGACACAGACCTGTGTCCTCATTCAAGATTCAAAATTAACTCACTCCCCTCCATCACCACTGCTTCCCCGGTCATCCAAACCCTCCATGAACTGAATGCAAATACCCTCATTTTCAAAGTTACTCTCGCAGGGATCTGCTCCCTAGAGAGCACTCCAGAAAGCAAAGCAAAACCCTGCAGTTCCCGATTTGTATCAATCTTCGCGACATTGACGCAGACGTGAGGAGCTTAGGTTTAGAAGGGATAAGGTCACCTGACGTGGGCCCATCTGATTGCACTGGAGGTAATGGATCTCTTTTTAATCTCTTTTCTTACTCTCTGAGAACGTGTTCGCCAGCAGCGAGGTGCTAGCGGCGGCCATTTGTAAGATAAGGTACTCCCTGAAGACGCACACAGAGCAAAAATGTCGCTTCATATCTGCAGCCCGCCCCTAAAACTGAGCTAGAATAATAATGTTTCGGCCTGCTAGTGATAGTAGATATGGCTGTTGGTGTGTACGCTAATATTAGCATGGCAGTGAGCCGTCGTCGGCTCAGTGACGGGGAGGCTGTTGGCGACAGCAGCAGTGACGTGGTTTGCTAGTGCAAACTACAATACGAGGGCCCTGAGACGGGCATCTGCTAGTTGGAGGGTGTTGTTGTTGTTGCTGTTCTCCATATTGTACCTCCATTGCCAGCACTGCAACAATTGCAAGCTTTTCTTCCATTGACCACAGAAAGGCCGGCCAGATCAGTGGAGCCGATCCGATCCTGGCTGATTCATCATGGTGTTTCTGCACTCTGGTGAGGGCCAACTAGTGTCCCGAAACATAATGGATGACAACGGAGGACATACAGCGCACAGAACACAGGATGGGTTGCAGATGTGCAAAAAAAAGGACTTTGTGAAACTTTTGCAGCAAGCACAGTATAGTATATTTACGTTAACATTTAGGGCGACGGTGTGTGAATGTTTCAACTGTTCAACTGTTCAACCTCACTGTTGTCAGTGTGTACATATGACCATGATATTGCCTGTAAAAAAGAGACAGATGGATAATAGACAGACAGAAGGAGGCTGGAGGGCTGGATGGACACACAAGAGTGCACGAATGTGTTTGTGTGGGAGGGCTGATGCGAGTGCTTTGTGGACGCGGCGGTGTGTGATGCCATGCCATGACAGCACTGGGTCAATATTAATACAGTTTCACACGCAAGGTGTGGCCTGAGAACACGGCCACTTGTTTGATTCCTTTGTAACGGCTGACGAGGAAGTGGAGGGGAGTGTAATGTGCTCCACAAGACTGAGATAGGGGCCTGTCATTATTAAACACACGGGTTTGATAATGAAATAACAAGGCCAAATGAATTGCTGAAGATGGATGGGGGGAAGAAAAGAAACACGCTCTCACAAGTTATTTCATTTTGAATTGGACAAGAATGAAAGACTAGGACTGGATGTTCTTTTATATTGTATTATTGTATGTAACCAACTTAGAATAATGAGATTGCCGCCTCACATGCTGTCTCTGCTGTGCTTCCCGGGAAAATGTACACAGCTGCAGAAACATCTTCCGTCAATGCAATCGTGTTTTCTGACAGAGAGCATTTCGTCTGAGAGTGTTAACAGGACCCACTGTTTGAACTCCATTTGGAACACTATGAAATACAAAAATAATTGTTTTTGGAAGGAGTGGGGAGGGGGTGCTATCCCCATGGTTACTGTCCACGGCTGAACAACGGGACCTGAGTTCGGAGCAGAGTAGAACGTGAAGTGCTTGGAGGGGAGACCTTGATTTTTATCTCGATTTTAGAAACCGTATAAAAAAAGATGATTTTTTTTGCTGACGATATTGAAAAACATGTGTAATAAAATAATCCATTGCCATTTTTCAATGCCTTTTCCTTCCCCGTTTTTAATAAATTCTTGCTCTACAATGTGTACAACTTTGTATAGTCCAAGACATAGACAAACAGCAAATAGCGCCTCTCTATTCAGTTTTTGTGTGATATTTAAATGACTCATGCAGCACCAAATTGATGTTCGTCCTTCTCGTTATAGCATCCTGATGTTGATGAAGTCCCATTGAGGACGTTGCCTCTCTGGTGTGTCAGTGATGAAGCAGCAGCTGAATGCAGTGAACAAAAGGCACAGGGAAATGTGTCAGTCAGCCATTGTCAGAAACCAAACGAACACTCGCTGTTGGCTTGAATTCATCCTCCCACTGATAATGTCCATTCTTCCATTTACCCTTTTCCTTTTGCTGGATTCATGGATTCAATTATGTCATCCACTTGCCTTCATCTGATTTATTTTGTGTCCAGAGATATGAAAGTGTGTGTGTGTGTGTGTGTGTGTGTGTGTGTGTGTGTGTGTGTGTGTGTGTGTGTGTGTGTGTGTGTGTGTGTGTGTGTGTGTGTGTGCGTGTGTGCGTGCGTGCATGTGTGTGTGTGCATACCAGCATGTCTGTTTGTGTCCTGGGATGTAATTAATGAAAAGCAGCCCGCCACCTGCTAGGTCCATAATGTCACTGGGATATGGAGGGCGACCCCAAGGGTCTGCATGAATATTTCATCATGTAGGCGGAAGGCTGAGGGGAGAGGCGACGAGCGAGGGTCGAGGGACAATGGCTGAGTGCTTGAGAACGGCTAACGAGAAACCATAGAGGTGGAGTTCAGCCAGCCACTTGTGAGGGAAAAAATAAGATAGAGAAATAATGGGTGGTATAGAGTACAGTATACAGTAATTAATTGTATGCAGTTCATTGCATGTAATAATCAGCATCTAGTCCTGATTGGTGCCCCGGATGCCAAACTACATCCACAGCCAATACAGTGTTCATGCGCACCTGGTTTGGTCTGTGTGGTGCATAAGAACGCGATGCAAGACGGACAGAACAAGGGCAGCAGTCGAGACACAAGTCAGTTGGTCTATAAGAGAGATTGAGATGATGTTTGTGAATGGTGCGGTTTTAGGTTTATGGGACAATGTCCTCTTTAAACCCTTTAAAGGAGTTCAGAGTGACTGAGGTGTCAGCCGCACACTCAATATTTTATGAATAAGTTCAATAAGTTTATTAATTCATAAATAAATGATTGCCAGCGATTTAATAGGTTGCGTTTGATAGGCTGCGTTCTGACAGTGTGTCTCGTGTACCCTTCGTGTATCTAAAGTTATAAAAGATTGGGTCCATAGGGTTGATGGTCTTTAAACACTGAACCCAGCTGTACTCAGGTCCTCTAGAGAGGGCAGGAGAAAAGAGGGGAAGGGAGGAGAAGAGAGAGGAGGAGAAAAGAGGGGAAGAGAGGAGATAGGAGGAGAAAAGAGGAGAGGAGAGAGGAGGAGAAAAGAGGGGAAGAGAGGAGAGTAGGAGAAAAGAGGGGAAGAGGGATGAGGAGAAAAGAGGGGAAGGGAGGAGAGGAGAGATAAGGAGAAAAGAGGGCAGGAGAAAAAGAGGAGGAGAGGATAGGAGAGATGCGTAGAGGAGGAGAAAAGGCAGGAGAAAATAGGAGCAGTGAGGAGAAGAGAGGGCAGGAGAAAAGAGGAGAGGAGAGGGACGGTGGTGAAAAGGAGAGAAGGAAGAATGAGAAAAGAACACACACACACTCACACACACACACACACACACACACAGACACTCAGAGTTCCGTCAGCTTATTAAAGCTGTTCTAGGTAAGATCATAGAGTTGTAGAGACAAGAAAAGAAAAAACAAAAAAGCCCCTACCTCTCTGCTCCCTCTCTCCCTCCCTACGTTTTTCCACCATTTTTCCAAGGGCTGGATTTGGGCACCTGTGGTGGAGTGGCTTTTCTAACAAACCATCCAGGGATGAGATGCCGTTATTGGTCAGCAGTGAGCCAGGAGCGATGTAAATAGTAAAGTGGCAACCAGAACAGATGTTCTCTCAGAGCATTTCCCCTCCCCTGTAGCTGACGGATGGCTGAGGCCTTTCCAACAAAGTACCCTCAAAGGGCAGCTCTTGTACTGCACCTCTGTGCACGGGTTTCTAGCGTCTTTATGTTAACCTCCTTTACTCTTTTGTTATGTTCACTTTTAGCACCGTAAACAGATTGCAGTGAGTCGGCGATTGAGAACAGGACTCTGTAGGCGCACAGTAGTCACTTAGCAAGCAGCACAACTACAACAACAATGCCTGGCTATATACAGTATCAGTGGCGGCTGGTGAATTTCATTTTAGGTGGGGCTGAATGTTTGTAAACCAAACCCTTGTAGGGGGGTCTGGGGGCATCCTCCCCCAGAAGATTTTTTTGTGATTTTCACATACAAACAAAGCATTCTGGTGCATTTTGACAAAATAATAAAGACAAAATAGAACATTTCCTTACAAAGACGAATGGGGCCGGGGAACTAAGTTTTAAATGAATTGATTTGCCTTGTAGAATTCAGCAAGATTAAAAGTGCAAATACATCAACAAAATTCATATAAATGGGCAACCTTTTATGTGTGGTTGTTCAAGACACAGTGAAGGCATGATGCCACCATAGGTTTGCAGAGAACTATATACAACAGGGGTGTCAAACGTACGGCCCGCGGGCCTAATCCGGCCCGGAGTGTATTTTAATCCGGCCCGCCAGATAATATCTAATGTCTATCAGAACTGGCCCGCCGGCATATCGCATTTCAGCGTTAACGCGTTGACGCGCGTCTCAGCGCGGTAACCCTGGCGCGTCAACTCCGGCAGCCCTTAATCCCGTACCTTCCCCCCCCCCCGTCAACAATTCCGCCCGCGGACCCTGTTATAATGTAATGTCCCCAATTAATGTAATGCAATTGGCCCACCGGCATATCGCATTTCAGCGTTAACGCGTTGACACGCGTCTCGCCGTCCAAGACTTCAATTTTGGCCCACTGCACAGTTTGAGTTTGACACCCCTGATATACAATATGCACACTGAAGGCATGATGCCACCATAGGTTTGCAGAGAACTGTATACAATACAATATGCACACTTGAAAGGGGTGGGGTGGTGGTGGTGTGGAGTTGTGAGGGCCGCTGAAAACCCAGTGTCCATCCTCACGGGAAGGGGTGTGTGTGTGTGTGTGTGTGTGTGTGTGTGTGTGTGTGTGTGTGTGTGTGGAGAGTTCTTACTACTTGTACATGAACTTAACTCGCCTGTCTTTCTGAGCAGCAAATCTTTCAATGACCCTGGTGTTAAAATTCGGAATGTCCCGTACAAGTGTTTTCTCAATGGAGAGCATAGCCAGAGCATTGAGGCGCTGTTGTCCTATTGTGTTCCTGAGGAAAGTTTTTATTCTTTTGAGGGTTGAGAAGCATCTCTCGGATTCTGACGTGGTCATCGGTGTGGTGATGAGGATCTTAAGTAGACTTACAGTTTCAGTGAAGGTGTCTTGAAGGTTGTTCTCCATCATAACCTGAAAGAGAGCCGCTGCAACCCTTAAACTCCTCATTTTCATAGATGAGGCTCAGTTCTGTTCTCAGTTTGGCCTTGTCCAGGGTGGGATAGGCGTCCACCGTTGTTTCCAGTGCTGCATCTGGAAACTTCTTGCTGTGTTCTAGGAACAGCTCGCCTTGCAACAGAGTGGCACTGACGAGATGCTTTGTGTAGGAGAACCTCTCCTTGGCATGGCTGATGATGGTGTCACATACCTATGAAAGAAAAGATTTAAAAAGTCAGTACACCAACATTACAATCAAGTTCACACCTTCAAAATTAAACAATGCAAATTAAATTAATTAAATGTGTGATGAGCAGATACGGCCTACTCTTATTATTTATTAATATCATGAACGTGACAAAATACAGGTAATTTCTGCATTCCCCTGTGGACAGAGTACAGTAATATGACAATTCTGAATACACAAAGCTGCTGACAATCAGCCTTAATTTCCACCGGGAGCAAAGAGGATCAAGTTAAGTAAGTAAGCTGACAATCAGGCTATTCAGGAACTGAAGACAGACACAATATACACAAATACAATCTATGTTACAGCTACCTCTATAGCCAACTCTCTTTGGGGCTGGCTCATGTACAGGTCCTCTGTACTCCGTATCCTCATCTAGAGTTGAGACCATGTCCCTGATCCAAGACGAAAGTATAATGCATTACTAGTATCCGCCCGCAATTACTGTTTCAGCAACCATATATGACATAAATCCATACTAAATGTTGAAATTACTGTTACTATGTTGTATATTAGGTACAGAGGTTAGGTAAATTGACAGATAAACAATTGTAGGCTACTATGAGATATTGATAGGCCTATATAAACATAACTGTTTAAACCAATGGACAAAATCACATAGCCTACCTGACAGCCTGTATTCTGGTGGTGAACCGCTGGGTGAGTGTTGCGATGTACACCGAGTCGATGTTTCGTTTCTGCAGCTGGTTGAAGAGCATCTGGACTTGGGGCATGATCTTGTGGAAAAGCGCCAGAAAAAAACAGAAGCTTGGGTCCTCCAGAATTCTCAAACAGCCTCCGGCCTCTCTCTCCGAATTGGAGTCACCGCCTTGGTTCCGGATGGTTTCGAAACATGCTACCAGGTTATCCTTGTGCTCATACATGGTGTTTACAGCGCGACTATGAAAGTTCCACCGCATTGGTGAAGCACTGGGAAGACGGTGCGCAACCACCTCGTCGAGCACTGCTGTTCTCTTGTGTGACTTTGAGAAAAATGTAGAGAAGCCCCCGAGATCGGAGAAGAAGTGGCTGATCTTCGGGATGTGGGATGTCACCTTCTGCATAACGAGATTGAGTTGGTGTGCGTAACAGTGTACGTAGTATGCATTCTGGTAGACGTCCTGGACTTTTCTCTGTACCCCACCTGTCGCTCCCCGCATCACAGATGCGCCATCATAGGCCTGGGCAATGAGCTTCCCTTCTTGCCCTTCAGGGAGGATAGTGCGCAGCCTTTCCAATAATGCTGTGGCGATTGTGTCTGCGGACGCACCTTCTAGCTTGATGAACTCAAAAAAGCGCTCCTGGATGATGTTATGGCCGTCGATATATCGTAGCACAAGCACAAGCTGACAGTGTGTGGAGATGTCTGTTGTCTCGTCAGTCCGGATGGCTAGATAGTCTGTGTTCTTTACTTCTTCCAAGATGTGCTCTCGCAGCACTGCCAGCATACAGTCTAAAAGTTTGTTTTGAACTGTTTTTGACGTACCTTTGAAGACGGTGGCATTCTTCAAGTGTTCCTCCAACACAGTGTCAATGGAAGCCATCAGATCGACTAACCCCCGAAATATCCCAGTGTTTTTAGATTCGTCACGTTCATCGTGCCCCCGCATAGCCAATTCAAAGGCACCACAAAATTTAACGCAATCAATTAGTTTTGACAAAATATGTCGATTTTTGTCAACCTCTTCGTTGTGTCGTCTTACCCCTATCCGATGACCCTCGTCCAGCTGTGTAGCGATGCTAATTCTGCCTACCATGGCTAGTTTGACACAGTTGTTCATGTGAATCATGGATCGTTCATGTTTCTTCAACCTTTCAGACAGATGCTTGAGGTCTGTTACTCCAGTTTGGGTCCAGGCAGAATCAGATGAAGACGATTTGTAATTTAGACACGGAAAGCAAAACAGCGCATTTTTAGATCCACATCCAGTTAGCCAAGCCTTGCTGTCAAACCAAGTCTGCGTGAAACTCCTGGACTTCTGCTTCTCTTTGTCAGGCTGTGTAATATTAATGTTCGGCCTGTGTGGTCCAAGTTGTTTAATTCTAACTTTTTCAGCGTACGTTCTCCTTACAAATGGGATTTCTAAAAGCGATTGAACCGAATTTGGGGGTATTTCGTCGATATTGAGCACAGCAACACAACTAGTCTTCTTTCAAAGTTGCGCGCGTGAGTTGTTTGAAATTCAAACAACAAGTTGTTTGAAATTCAAACAACTCACGCGCGCAACGCAACTGAGGTAACGTTGTCGTTGCCAGGTAACCAGTTTCTGGGCTCCAATGCCAGCGCCCCAAACCCTTCATTAAAACTGAATGGCATCAGAATTGATATGGCCACTCTAGAGTGAACGACGGGTTTGGGCGCCGTGAACTGGTGACCGTAGAAGTCAAATGAGTCTATTTAGAGCCTGAATTTTGCCATGAAATATAAATACAGTGCCGGAATATTAATAATAAATAATAATAATAAATAATATAAGTAAAATTTTATAGTTCGAAATTTTATTTATTTTTTATTTTATTTTCTTTGGTGGGGGAGGGGGGGGGTGCCCTAGCGCCCTCTATGGGCCAGCCGCCACTGTACAGTATATATATGTATATCAGTAGGCTTGATACAGGCCTAGATATTGATGTGATACACACAGAGCTGAATCAAGGGAGAAGCTTGGGAAGGTGATACGTTCACAACGCTAATAGTTTAATGGCTATTTTCCTGTAGTGCTCCGCATGCGAGGGCAGGTCTAGACTCTTTTATCCCAGGGGACTCGGGCTCCAGAAGGTCACACAGGGAGGTGCTCCGGACGGTTTCCGTGGCACCAGTGATGTCATCGGTGCAGCTTTTGTCGGCCGGTGTGTAATTTGGGTCACGGGAGAACATCTTGCCCTGGTCCTGTCTCCGTGACAACAGGTCGACGGTGCGAGAGAGCGTGACCGCCAGGTGTTTCAGGTCATGTGTGGGAGGAGACGACGAGAGTGCAGTGCAAGCAGCGCCGGGCAGGGATACCCACGGCCTACAGGGTATTGATCCATTCATCACAACCCTCTCCTCTTGTCATGCGCACCGGTGAAGCCACTGCTTGGCCCATCGCTCTTTTGAGATTACTTTATTTTTTTCTGTGATTTTTCTTTTAGGTTGGCCTATTTCTAAAAAAAAAAAAAAAAGAATAAAAAACGACTCAAACGCATAATTGCATTTATAGCCAAGAGTCATCCGTCAAGCGCGATGGAATGTGATTTTTGTTAGGTTACAGCACACGCTGTCGACCCTTTTGGTGGAAACCTTTCAACAGCAAAGTGAGGCCCGGCCCTTGACAGCTCCTGCACCACTCAGCCCCACCGTACTGCAGCATACGAGTGAGGACTTTGTGTGTGTGTTCGTGGGTGTGTGTGTGTGTGTGTGTGTGGGGGGGGGGGGGTTTGTTTATGTATGCATGTGTTTGTGTGTGTGTGTGTGTGTGTGTGTGTGTGTGTGTGTGTGTGTGTGTGTCTGCACCCATGCCGAGGTCAAGAGAGAGACATAGAGAAAGAGAAAGATGGAGTGTGTGTGTGGGTGTGCGTGTGTGTGGGGGATTGTTTATGTATGCACATGTTTGTGTGTGTGTGTGTGTGTGTCTGTGTGTGTGTGTGTGTGTGGGATTGTTTATGTGTGCACGTGTTTGTGTGTGTGTGTGTGTGTGTGTGTGTGTCTGCACCCACGCTGAGGTGAAGAAAGAGACAGAGAAAGAGAAAGATAGAGTGTGTGTGCGTGTGCGTGGGTGTGTGAGTATGTCTCTTGAGGCAGCTGGGCAACTTCATTAAAAGGGGTTAGGCGTATGGAGATTTGAATTATTGATGAAAGGATTGAAGGAGCGATGAAGGAAGGTAGGATGAGATAAGGCGAACAAATTGGATATTAGTATTGATTTACCTGATCTATCGATACATGCAACAACTAACTAGTTAAACCTATGGAGATATTACAGATTTTTAACCAATGAACCAACTGCAACTACTACCTGTTACATAATATGTAATACTACATGTTGGTAAACATTCCCATTCTGTACAGTTCCACTGCATCCCTTCTTTAAAGCTCTCCCCTTTTTTCATCCTCAGAATAAAGTGCTGGACATTGACGGAGTGAAGGTCAAGCTTCAGGTAAGCACCACGACAAGAAAACCTGCCTTGAAGCGTTCCTATGATGACCCGCCCCCCCCCCCACCCGTAAACAACCACTTTGGCTTCTGAGATCACACACTGACTTACCCTGACCTACCTTGCCTTTAAACAAACAATATAAACAATGCAACGTGTTCGTTCAATCGGCTGGTGGCTGGAGCTCCTCACCTCTGGAACTGGAGAGTTCCAGAGGTGAGGAGCAGAGAAGTAGTTATTCCTGTCGGAGTCGTGACTCGGGCTGGCTTAATAATGCAGCGGAGGGGGGTGGCGGAGAGAGGGGGGGGGGGGGGGGGGGGGGTGCAGTTTGAAGATGTGGCGCGAGGCCAGGGGTGACGCTGTGTGTTTCATGAGCCCATCTTTGCTCTTTTCATCCCCTGTCGCACGTCCGCCCCCCCCCCCCCCCCCCCCCGGTTCCTCAGATCTGGGACACCGCTGGACAGGAGCGCTTCCGCAGTGTCACTCACGCGTACTACCGAGACGCCCATGGTAAAGCATGCACGCAAACAGACACACACACACACACACCCAACCACACACAAACACGCATGTCCTTGCCGTTGTCACGTTGTGCGTTTTCTGTGTACTTTTGTGTTACTGATAATTAAACAAATGTCAAACAGGGCAGTTGTAGATAAAGACAAGCTTGTTTTGTGTATAATATGTACAATGATTGTAGTCAATAACATTGTGGTACAGGATTTCAGGTTCATTTTCATCACTTTAATCTGAGAAACAGATTACTTTTTTTATCTAGTCATAATTCATGCATGTAATGAGTATCCTAAAGTCTTTTATGTACTCCCAAGGGATGTCAGGATGACACATTCGGTATTTACAGCTCAAAGTAACGCTTTGATGAATATTTAATCAGTAACCACAGACAGATAAGAGAGTGGGAGAGAGAGAGAGAGAGAGAGAGAGAGAGAAGAGAGAGGGAGAGGGATAGAGATGTTTGTGTTTGTGCGTGCATGTGTGAGATGTCAATCTTCTTATCATTATCCATTTCTTCCGTTGGGTACTTTCAAATCTAGCTTACTCTGGCTGGTTTCTCCACACTGCCGACCCTAGCTCCAGTCAGACACACCGACGCTCAACCATGTCAGAGTAGATAGAATTGAAACACAAGGGGTAGAGTCTCAGTCCTTACCGCAGTGACCTGGGTTTGATTCCTGCCTTTGGTCGTTTGCTGCATTTCGTCCCCTCTCTCTCTCCAATACCTTCCTGTCTAACTCTTCATGAATAAAGCATAAAAAATGAATAAAAGTAAAAATAATTGAAACACAAGAAAAAGCAACCAACTTGGTTGGGCACCTTTGGGGCCTTGGAGTCTGTAGATAGGTGTAGGTGTAGGTATTGACAGGTGTAGGTGTTGATGGGTGTAGATTCCATAGCTGCTTTGCAACAGTTCAAAGCATTTTCTAACAAAAGATGTGCAGCTCATGTTTTACAGCTTGGACATTGTTAGGCTTAGTACACACGTGTAACCATTTGCTTATCTAACCTACCATTAGATAAGCAAATTGTTCAGCATTTACGTGTCTTATAATACATACAATCACACTGTGTATTTATTCCATGCCAAACACTTATCGATCCATCAGTCTGAGTCACATATACACACACTGTCAACCTTACACACTGTTAACATTTTATTGTAACACATTATTTATTACCATTTTATTTTCATGACAATTTCTTCCAATTTTAACAAAGCTAATCCCTTACTTTTGACATTAGTCCCATTGCCAAACGATTCCTTATTTTCCAACTCTGACCCTCTGATTGCCACGGCGGTAGACCTCTTGCAGAGAGGAACATGGTTTCCCAAACCGACACCATTCAAAACAACAGGTGGACATTATCTTGTCCCAGACAAATTTGAAAGAAAACATTCTTTATTTCGCTCTAAATGTTTCTGCTGTTCTTATGTGATTTGCTATCCACCTCTTGTACGTCTTTTCTCAATGCTAATCAGATTTCCTTCTTATTGACTTGTTTATTTGCGTCTGTCAATGGAGTTACAGATGTGTGTGTGTGTGTGTGTGTGTGTGTGTGTGTGTGTGTGTGTGTGTGTGTGTGTGTGTGTGTGTGTGTGTGTGTGTGTGCGTGCGCATGTGTGTGTGAGGGAGAGCCCCTGTGTGGCTTCTGCTGTTCACAAGGCTCTGAAAACGTGCTTGAGTTCCCTGCAGTCCCATCATCCAATAGTACGGCTGCATGGCTGTTATGTATATCAAGTGATACTCTACATCAGTCAACCGTAAATGGCTCACGTGAAATGGCACTTGCACGCGGGTAATGCCGCGCTGCCACGTGATTTATGTGAAGAAAAAAAACGTTACCTTCCAAACACATCGTTCTTCACAGTGGAGACAACAGGAGTTGGGGGGGGGGGGGGGCGGACACACAGTGTCTCAAACAAAACGATGAAAGTGAAACGTAAGCCGACAGACATCACACAACAACAGCCTGGGAACCACAACGACACACACAATCTGCAACCACAGAGCCCAGTGTGTGGACGGTAGCTGCGTCGAGGCCAGCCCTCATCATGGAGAGGGCACCACAGCGGGGAAACAGACTGATGGACAGACAGGCCATGCAGACAGACAGGCTACGCAGACAGACAGGCTATGCATTGAAGACAGGCTATGCAGGCAGACAGGATATGCAGTGAAGACAGGCTATGCAGACAGACCGGCTATGCAGACAGACAGGCTATGCAGGCAGACACAGTGTAGAGGTAGAGATGGTGCTGCTGAGTGCCTCTCAGTGTGGGAGGCAGCAGGGACCATTAGAGTCTGTAGACCTCATGTTTTGAGGGCCGTGAGCTGTAGAGAGGATTATTTTAGATGCCAAAGGATACATGAGGTGTGTGTGCGTCTGTGTGTGTGTGTGTGTGTGTGTGTGTGTGTGTGTGTGTGTGTGTGTGTGTGTGTGTGTGTGTGTGTGTGTGTGTGTGTGAGATACAAAGGCTGCAGTGACCAGTATTGGGCTTATTGCATTGTGTACTGTGTGCCCCTTATTATTAGAACATATCAATTCATATCAAAGTATCCAACATAAAACATCCAGTGTGTTGTGTGCTTTTCTCCCTTTTCAAATGTATGAAAAGTCTTTCAGGGGAGGAGATCTGCTGGTTGCCAGTTGTGCCAAACAACCTTTCATCTTCAATCGTGCTAAGATATAATATAATATAAAAAGCCAAACACAAAGAAACGTATCCACAGTGGAATAAGTATTTCTTTCAACCCTCCTGTCTGTTCATCCAACTTTGTGCGTTTGTGTGTATGTGTGAATGACCTGTTAGTGGATTTGGCTACCTTACAGGGGGACACATGCTTCCCTCCTCTATCTCCTCCTCCTCCTCCTCTTTCCCTCCTCTATCTCCTCCTCCTCCTCTTGATTGAATTCCATTTGATTCCCACCTCCTCCTCCATGCACCAGTAGATACTCATTTAGATCCAGCCTCTTTTGTTGTTGTTGTCCCCCCGTCCCCCCCCCCGCCCTCCCGACACTCCTCTCTCCGTGCCCGCGCTGTGTGAAGCTCTATCCGAGGTTCAGTCTCACCTCTGTCCCCCCCCTACCTCGCTCCGGCGGAGATGGGAGTGGGTCTTTATTTAGCTTTGTGTGTTTCCTTTGATTCTAAATGGAGACTCTCTTTGAGCTTCAGAGGCACACTGTTGTCACGGGAGCGTGGAACCATCTCGCCCGGGATGTTTGTTATATAATCCAGAATGTATAATTCAGGATTCTGGATCATCTGTGGTTACTTACGTAACACTCAAAGTGCATAGTTGCCGTGCAGGGACGGGAAAGAGTTTTTTTTTTTGCAAGCTGTGTTTTTTGATTAGTTCTGGTGCTTAGCAGTTTCATGTTTACAGGTTTTAGTATATTGAAACATTTGTATTGTCTGTTTAGTCTTCTGGTGTGCTCCCCAACAAATACAAGGATGGATGAATTAATAGAATCATTCAGACCCTTAAAATAGCTACGTCATGCTGTTTGTCTGCTCCAGAGATGATGATGATGATCAGAGAGAGAGAGAGAGGGAGAGAGAGAGAGAAAGAGAAAGAGAGAGAGAGACTTCAGGAAGAGTGGAGCAATAATGTATTATATAGCTCAGTCTCATTGTTCACTGCACAATCCATCACCGACCCAAATACAAACCAAACCCTCCTGAAACATCAGCACTGAGGCAGACTATCTAGAAGGAGAATAATGGCCATCCTATTCTGATTTTGTTCTGAATTTGTGCTTATAAGCCTTATACTGGACCTCCCTTCCCTTCTCATGGTCTCACATACATTAATCAACGCTTGATGAAGAATTAATAACAAAGAATAATATGATGGCAATGTATCTTCATCTCCATAACAGTTCCATTTAGCTTTCGAAACAGGTACAATTGTGAGATTGTAATAATTCCTTGTCTCCCGATCTTTATCTTTTTCCCCTTCATCTCAGCTCTGCTGTTGCTGTACGACGTCACCAACAAAACATCTTTCGACAACACGCGGGTAGGTTTTCTGTCGTCTCTTTCCTTGTTCCACAACCAACACACACACACACAGCAATACCACTGTACCAGCAGCTCTCTGCCACACAAACTCCTTTTCTGTCTACACCAGACTTAAATATTCAATGCTTGGCATTTTGCAGTATTTTACCTGAATTCCTGAATGCCGCCTGCCTTCAAAATATTTAATTTCCCTCAGTGTCAGATAAAGAGAACAAGCTACTGGCTTTTATGTCTGGCTCTGATCTACTGGGTCTGGCCGCCCTGGGAGGATGAATGTTATGGCCCAGAGCCCCATGACAGCAGGAGCACCAGCCCACCTCTACGAATGAAGGAATCACTCGACCACCAATGCTCCCTCCACTGGACCGTAGAGAGCGATTGATTACATTGTGAATCAGTTCCCTTTTTTTATGTTTCCGTTAACACAAAAACAAAGTGAGCGGTAAGGCGTATGAAATGTGAGAGGTTGTTCGATAATGGCTTGGATCAAGCCCAGACATCGTACATGGTTGGTCATGGCATAATGCAGTGCACATGGTTCACTGTTTGAGTTATTATAGAGCAACAATTCCCAGACAGTATACCGTGTGTGGACTGCTGGCTAGAATAGTGGATATCAGAGACATTTTCCTTCTCCGTTTCTCCCTAAAACCCAGGGGGGGAATTAGTTTATCGTCTTGATTCCAGGCTAAATAGTAACATCATCATCATCAACTTTTGTATTACTTCAAAGAGTTTGAAATACTTTTAACCGCCATGAGAAATATAACTCCTCCATCCCCCTCCATTCATATTAGTCCCAGTGACTTTGGAAGACTTTGCTTGCTGCTTTGAATGGATAACCGACATGTAACCATTAGACCCCACCTATATAGAGGGTTAGCAATGGCCGTCTCCGAAAAAGGTTGCCTGTCATTTCTGTTATAGTTGAGCGCCAAGGGCATCACTCTTATGAGCATCAATGAGCAGGCCATGTCTGCGTGTTCCCACGCCTACTTTTGCCCCCTCAGCGCTGAAGTCCCTTACAGGGATTTTCATGCATACCTCACTTTAAATTCCAATATATGAACGGGCTGGAATCTTTCTTAAAGGCGACATATTATACGACCAGGTGTGACTGTGATTAGCCGTTACAAGCCCTTTTGAAAAATCAGCCTCTTCTGACATCACAAGTGGGCGTGTCCACCTAGATGTATGACGGATAGATGAGCAACATTCACTGCTACAGTCCACTGGGTAGGCTGGTGGACTGATCTATTCAGCACACATCTAGGTGGACACGCCCACTTGTGATGTCAGAAGAGGCAGTTTTTTCAAAACGGGAAAAAGGAAGGAAGCCACATCCAAGCGCTTTCCCGAGTGCCCTAGTATGTAAGTAAGAGCTATCTTAAAGGTCCCGACCTCTCGGTCGTATGCGGACTCCTCCGCCTGCTCTGCCGGCGGAGGACTCTGCAACAATGGAGCGTCGGAGAAATGATATGGACCCGAAGTGAACTGACAGCTGTCTACTGAAAGCATCTTTCTCGAATGCCGGGCAGGCGCTTGAGTTTGTTGTTGCTGGTGACGTAAAGAGGTCAGCCGGTGGCTCTATTGCCACTAGTTGAAATGGGTACAGCGCCACCTATCGTACCGGGGCATGACACGCTTTGGCCAATGAATCGATTTACTCACTGCCATGTATAACCGGACAATTGCAGTTGTCCAATTGCGGAGCATAGTCGAACTATGGCTTTAATCGGATTAAGCTGTGCATGTAAACGTACTGAGAGTTGTTAATGGATGATAATCGAGATGAAGGAGAAACACAGGCAGCAAAGTCGTTATGTTCTCCTGATCCTCCGCTCTGGGTTGTTGTCTGTTGCTCGAGGTGGCGTTGAGCAGAGACGATTCTTAAAGGTCCCATGACATGCCACCAGGTGGACACGCCCACTTGTGATGTCAGAAGAGCGCGATTTTCAAAAACGGCTTGTAATGGCTAATCACACTCACACCTGGTGGCATGTCATGGGACCTTTAACGCTGTAGGAATATTCCAGAGATTCACTCTCTTGTTCTGGCTCACATTACCTTCTCTGGTTTGCAATCACTTTAAATATTCTTTGCTTGTCGTTTTTCGGGGCTCCAGACGTCATGAGGCGATCTGCCAGGTTATCAACTGTTGGTCTGTCGTTTGCCCTGCCCGCCGTGGTGGTTTGTCTCGTCACTCATAGCTATATAATCAACTCTTTGAGCGTCCTTTTGAGTATTCAATCCGTGGCTCGCCGCCGTTATGTGGCCGAGCAGCAGATGATTCAAAATAAGTGCTTCTCCTCCTGAAAGTGATGGTCGTTCTAACTATCTGTCTATCGCAATACAGAACACTTTGTCATTTGTAGACCGATACTTTGACATTCATGTAACGTTTAATTTTTTTTTTTTTGATGAGCTTTTGCTTGTGTAAAGAATCAAAAGCAAGCACCAATAAGATGCACTTACACACACACACACACACACACACACACACACACACACACACACACACACACGTCACACACACACACACAGTTGTGGAACTGTCACTTTCAAGCTATTGTGCGCGTGTGTGTGTGTGTGTGCGTCTGTGTGTTTGTAAGTGTTAGTGCGTGTGTGTGTGTGTGTGTGTGTGGGGGGGGGGGGGGGGGGGGGGGGACTCTCAGACGGTGATTATGAAAATATGGATCAAATGATATGTTTTTTCTTTCACTCTCCCATTTTTCTTGTTTTGACAGCGTGGCGCCGACAGCCATCACAGACAGATGCATGCTGGGATTGTGGCGTTCGACAGAGACTCCCTGAGCTCTATATACACAGAGATTGTGTTCCAAAACTAGAAACATAAAAATGCAACTTAATTCCCAGCTACATCTGTCTCTGTGAAGGTGGGCCGCCTACCTCTCCCACGGCCGTGAGTTAAATGTCACGGTTACCAAAGACCAGATTGGTGCAACATTAAAGAAAGGACAGTTGAATTGACTGTGGATCAAGCATACGCATTATTCTTCAGAAATAGAACCCAAAGGTTATCCTCTCCTTCCAGGTGTGATGGGTGACAGTCAGACAGTCACATCATCGCGGGTCATTACCTTGTCTCTCACCCACAGCCTGTCACCTGGTCGCTGGCATGAAAAATATTGCCCAGCAAGTTTCTCCCAGTGCTTTTATAGATCTCAGCCTTGACTGAGCCTTGTCTCAGCCTCGTCTCAGCCTCGACTCAGCCTCGTCTCACATCCTCGTCTCAGCCTCGTCTCACAACCTTGTCTCAGCTTTTGTTTTACAACCTCGGCTAGCAGCCTAGTTTCAGAACCTAGTCTCACAGCCTTGTCTCACAGCCTCATCACAGCCTTGTCTCACAGCCTCATCACAGCCTCGTCTCAGCCTCGTCTCAGCCTCGTCTCTCAGCCTCATCACAGCCTCGTCTCAGCCTCGTCTCAGCCTCGTCTCAGCCTCGTCTCTCAGCCTCATCACAGCCTCATCACAGCCTCGTCTCAGCCTCGTCTCAGCCTCGTCTCTCAGCCTCATCACAGCCTCGTCTCAGCCTCGTCTCAGCCTCGTCTCAGCCTCGTCTCAGCATCGTCTCAGCCTCGTCTCAGCCTCGTCTCAGCCTTGTCTCTCAGCCTCATCACAGCCTTGTCTCAGCTTTATCTCTCAGCCTCGTCTCAGCCTCATCACAGCCTCGTCTCAGCCTTGTCTCAGCCTCCGCTCAGAGCCTCCTCTCACAGCCTCGTCTCACAGCCTGCCCTTGACTTCATGTACCTGGTGCAGAGCTGGCTCCAGCTGGCTTCCTGCACAGCAACGCACCGACACACATATGCACACACCTACACGCGCACAATCTGTTTGTATCATTTCCCTATTTGTATTTTTCTAATAGTTACTGCAGCACAACATATTGCCAAAGACATGACTGTTGCATCGTCTCGCTGGCCTTCTTTCACGGGTTCACCGGTTATTAACCCATAACAGCCGTCCCTGTCCTCCTCCTCTTTGTTCGGAACAGCGTTCCGCGCACCTCTCCATCATCATCCCTTTAGTTGCATAACCCGTATTTATACATCCTCCCGCCCACTCGCCATTAGCATGCCTTTTCTCACGCGCTAAGTTAGTAGCGAAAGCCCCCGGGGGGGGGGGGGGGGGGGGCGTCTATGTGTTGAGGCTCAGGGAGGAGACGATAGATGGAGGCAGGTCACAGCTACTCAGACGCTCTCCATTAGTGCAGTGCGAGGGTTGAGAGAAGGCTGTAATTAACACACCGGGCTGCGACGGCTCCCTGTAGAGGCCCAGTGGGACAAGCAAAATGGAACCCAACGCAGTGATTATACAACAGGCGAGGTGTCTCCTTTAGTCTGTTAAATGGAGTTAAGTGAGGTCTGACCTGTGATGGCTCAGAGTGATTTTGCACGTGTAGCAAGGGAAAGACACTCGACGGCTCCTCAAAGACTGCACAATCTGGCCAAAGAAGGAAAGAAAAATGTGTCCTTTTGCAATGGCGCGTTTGGTGTTGGACCGTCTCATAATATCACTGGCAATGTCGGACAGTATGAATCTCACAGGAAGAACGTGTAACAAAAACTGGCTCATTGTGCCAGCTGTCCTTATTTTTAAGACACAAAGGATAACTTGGCACGTGGACGCACACAGATTGCAAGATGCAATTGTTCTCCGTGTGGTCGCAGAGTATCCAAGAATCACTTGAACCAGGCGGGCGCCCGATGCCAGCTCCGCTCTTCACCAGAAATGGTGACAGCATTAGAGCATTTCAGGGTTTATATCTTATTGGCTCAAATGCCAAGTGATGTCGATAACCCTTCTTTGTACACGGTGACATGGCTTTGAATTGATTACAACGCCCACGGCCGCTATGTGTGGGTGACTTTGATTTAAATAAATAAAAAACAAATAAAAAACAAATAAAAAACAAATAAAAAACATTTGCTTGTCTTTTATTTTACATGCACTGCATATTTTTTATGCTATTTGTTTTGTATTTACAGCTCCTTCCAAAGCAGTTGCTTTGAATGTTTTTGCCATGTTAAACTAATGTTCAGTGTTATATGTATTTCCTGGTTCCATGGTTGATTGATGAAACAAAAAGCACGACTGACTGAGTCTTTTGCTCCTTCAGAATTGAATTGATTATGACCGTTGTTATTTGTATGTTTGTAGCTTCATTTCATTTGCAGAAATCCTAATGAGGTTTCATCAGAACCATTGAACACAGATTTAATCAAACTGCAAAATGATTCAGTTATTGAGCTTTTCTGCAGTTTGACTGATTTGAAGAAAGTTGAGAAAGTACGGTTTATACCCGCTTCGTAAACTCCTCCTTATAGTTTGGATTTTTGTTGACCTCCACCTTCTTTATCTCATCTCCACTCACCATTCCATCTTTTGTCCTTCCCTCTCTTCCATGGCTAAATCCATCCACCCAGGCACACAGAAGCCGTGACCCCCAGGTTTTTAAGGTGCATCAGTCATCCAGACAGCTCTTACATCCACACTTTCTGGCAGATGCCTGCTCCTCATCTATAAACATGAATCAGCCTTCTGGCCCTGCCAATAGCAAATGAAATCCACAATGAATGGGTGTTGGTTTGACCCTTTTTCTTTTGGTTTAGATTTCTGGTGTTTTTGCTTGTTTATGTCTTGATGTCTGCGTGCTTGCTTTCAAAGATGGGCACTTGATTAACATGCAGAAAGTACAATTCCATGTGGTCATGATATTCAACAATCTGATTTGGTTTTAAGTAATTAGTGAAACAAAGGAATTGTTGTGTGCAATTTGTCTGTGTGTGTGTGTGTGTGTGTGCGTGTGTGTGTGTGTGTGTGTGTGTGTGCAGAAGTTTTCTTGTATGTGTGCAAACAAGACTGTGTTTGTGAGCGTGCCTGCCTAAAAGACTGTGTGTGGGTGTGTGTGTGTGTGTGTGTGTGTGTGCTTGCAGGCATTGCATGTGTGCACAAGCATGTGTGTCTGTATGTGTGTTCATTTAAAGCAGCATAAATAAAGCAGAGATTTGTGAATCAGCAGCCCTGCTTGAGCGTAGTGCTGGAGCTGCGTGTCTGTTTTCAACCCAGATCAGAGAAAAGCTGTCATCACCTTCCTTTTAGCTTAGCTTAGTTGGCATAGGCCTTCCACATTCCCCGGGACAGCATTCATATTCTCCCAAACGCAATTTGGGCTTGGGTTTATCATGACTCTGCACGTTCCTCAGATCATAATTCCCATAATTCTCTGCTCTCATTCTGTTGGTGTAGACCTAAAACTCGAAAGTTATCAAAGCACCGCAAGCACCACAGCATGTTTGTTGCACCAAAGCGTCTTCTCTCTTTACTCTCTTTACTTCCATGAAGGTTGGGTCTAAACATGTTTAGTGTTGCAGTACTAGTATTTACCTATGTCTCTTTTGCTCTCCTTTAATGACACTCAATCCTAGTTCACGTTGAGTTTTTAAGATGTTAATGCCATTCTTCTTCTTGTTCCATATTTGGAACAACACGATTTATGAATTAATTATTAATTAGTTATTTAACAAACAGGAATAAATGGATGAATGTATTATCTGGTCATCATGAGTTCCTCTGCACACCTTATGCCACCCTGGGACATTTGCCTTCTGCTCCAGAGGGTCATTCAGAAAGCATTCAGCCAATCCAGACTCTTAACCCATGGTCATTGATGCTGTTCGGCTATATCTGCCCTCCTTACTGCTGTACAAATGAATCATCTGGAATGATCTTTGACCCCTCATCTTTGAGGTCTGGTTGTGGTGCAGTCAGTCAGTCATTGTATTGGCTCTGTTACCAGTTATGATTTTGCTGTACTGATGGTGGATTCTTGGCAATGGACAGCAAAATAACTAACCAACAAACAGACAGTGTGTGTCTGTGTCTCCCTGCTGCTTTCTGTTGAATAAAATGCAGTGTTTAAATTAATCTAAAGTGGGGACTATATATGCCTTACTTCTTATCAATTGCTACTGCAGCAATGGTACTTGAGGCATTTCCATCCTTTAGATAGTTTGTAGATCATTGACTTTGCTCAATTATCTTATCTCTTTTTCGCAGTTACTCTAAAGTGCCACCTCTCTTTTATACCTGTTTGCCACCAAATCAAGATTAGTTTGCCCTTAAGTTACATAGCTCATTTAAAGTTGACAGCAGCGTTTGTATTTTACATGAGAGGAAAGTTGTCGCAGCTTTCAAAAATTGATTTCGTCAGCGAAATAGAAATGGAATCGCCCAAATAGAAAAACGACAAATTGCATTTAAGGAGGAAAAAAGTGTTGGGGAAAAAGCTGGAACGAAGTGTTGGCAGGGAGACGGACTGGTCTGACACACGGCAGATATATCAAATAAATCCTAAAGACAAAATAGTTCACTGCCAGGTCCATCGTACGGAATAGAGTTTGCCTCAATAATGACACGCGAACAATGATTTTAACCATAATGCTCAACGCCCTGCTGATTATTCAATTCTCTTCTGCTGTTTGCCTTCCCTGGGCGTAGCAGGAACCAGTGGTGCTGGTGTTTGTTTAGTGTTGATGGGGCCGTGGTAATGGGCTGTTCATCACAAAGCCTTTATTCATCCGAGCCCCGTCGCCGTGGACCGTGTGCAGCTGCTAGGAAAAAGCTTCATTATAACTTTGCTCATGTCTCCCCTGGTCTCTCGCTCCATGTCTCCCCCCCCCCCCCCCCCCCCCCATAAAAAAAAGCATACAGACAATATCACTGTCTGTACCCTGAGCATCGCTTCTCTGTCTGCTCTGTCCTATCGGCAAACTGTTCTCTCTGTCTCTCTCTCTCTCTCTCTCTCTCTCTCCCTGTCTCTCTCTGTCTCCCTCCCCCCCTCTCTCTCTCTCTCTCTGTCTCTGTCTCTCTCTCTCTCTCTCTCGTTCTCTGTCTCTTTCTGTCTCTCTGTCTCGCTCCCTCTCTCAGTCTCTCTCTGTCTCTGTCTTTCTGCCTCTGTCTGTCTCTGTCTCTCTGTCTCTGTCTCTCTTTCTCTCTCTCTCGCTCTCTCTCTCTCTCTCGCTCTGTCTCTGTCTCTCTGTCTCTCTCTCTCTCTCTCTCTCTCGTTCTCTGTCTCTTTCTGTCTCTCTTTCTCTCTCTCTCGCTCTCTCTCTCTCTCGCTCTGTCTCTCTCTGTCTCTTTCTGTCTCTCTGTCTCGCTCCCTCTCTGTCTCTCTCTCTCTCTCTGTCTTTCTGCCTCTCTCTGTCTCTTTCTCTCTTTCTCTCTCTCTCTGTCTCTCTCTCTCGTTCTCTGTCTCGCTCCCTCTCTCTGTCTCTCTCTGTCTTTCTGTCTTTCTCCCTCTCTCTGTCTCTGTCTTTCTCTCTCTCTCTCTCTCTCTCTCTCTCTCTCTCTCTCTCTCTCTCTCTCTCTCTCTCTCCCTCTCTCAGCCTCTATTATACTGAATGTCAGGGTGCATTTCATCTTCCATGATTTATCACCACTGTGCTACCAGGAAATCGTACTCTTCTCATCCACTTAACATTGGCATGATGTGGTGGCATTATTTATTCTGCCTCCATACAGACCATGCCACGGAGATGACCGAGCAGTGCGTTTGTCCCCTTCCATTTCATTGGTTTATTCGTGACTGCCTGCTGGTCGGTGCTTGCAAGTGCATGAGACCATATTTATTCCAACCAGATTCTTTTCAACTTTCAAAACGCAACGGCTGACGTGTTTTCAAAGGATTTGTCTGTTCAGTCGGTCAAGTCCCCAAGGTTAATGGTTCGCCCCCTCTTGCGGTGGACTCCCGTTCTGAAATTGGAGAGGTGGTGAGCCATTGACATCCATTATATGGACACCAGACCAGTTTACCCATCCTTACAGGACAAACCATTCCGCCCACCCAACTGTATCACTGCACACGTATCGCCTTAGCCAGTCCACTATCTCCCCAGGCAGCCAACAGGGAACAAGTCAGAAAGAATGACGCAGGGACCAACAGCAAACCCAACTGATTAGCCATTGTGCGCCCAAGTCTTTTCAGAGCCACTCAGTGAGTCTTTCACTGCAGCGTGTGAGTAGAGGTCATATGAGATAAAAGATGGTTAGGTTATAGCCATCAGGTCGTCACAGTTGCTTTGAACACCAGCATATAACAATATGTGGCTTTTCCCCTCCAATATCAATTACCATTGTCCATGAATTAGCCAGTTGTTGATCTCCCTCTTGGGTCCTGAATCAAGGGTGTTTATTGACATCCTGGGAAGTAATGAGGTCAAACATGCCGGGGTGCCCTGGAGTATTGAGATCTGCTCCTGGGAACCAGCGAGGGAGAGAGAGAGAGAGAGAGAGAGAGAGAGAGAGAGAGAGAGAGAGAGAGAGAGAGAGAGCGAGCAGTTTCCATGGTTCGGTCCCTTGGGGAGTAGGCTTAGGGTTCAGCTAACCTTTAGCCGGGCTTCAACACTGAAGAGACTCCTGGGACACACACGTGGTCTCATCCATGTTGTTGTTTTCCGTAGGAACAGGGGAGACCCTTAAGGTGTGATTTCCATTGCAGGGAACTGACTGGTACCAACATAGCCTGATCATTATTGTTTTCCACTGCTCCTCTTAAAGGGGAAAAGGTAGAGTTGTGACAGTAATGAGGGCTCACTCTGCGTTTATCGACCACAAATAAATGTATTCATAGCAAGAGATCTTTGAGTGTTTTGTATAGTTGGTTTTTGTCAATGTTTTTAGATATTTCATTTTGTCTGGCTTTTTTTTGCCTCTGGCCTTGCCTCGCTCAAATAAAGCATTTTTTTTTTACCTTTGAATCCCCACCACAGAGCGTCTGCATTTAAATCTGTCTGTGATTCGTCCGTTTTTTTAATAAATCTAACCATTTCAGGATTTATTTCATTTTAATTGTAAATCGTTATGTGCTTTGTTAGGAATTCACCAGGGCCAAATTCTATTTCTAAATTGAACAGCTGGCCTTTGAGCGTTCCTCTAGCTGTGGCATTTACTGCTAATGAGCCATAACTGGTAATGAGACATCAGTCAGGTGTTTATAGCGACAACTCACCTCAAGGGGGATTTCACAGACACTACTAATCTGTCCAGATGTTATTATTCGGCATCAGGGTGGCCTGGGACTGAAATACATTCCTGGCACTACAGATGACTTCAGCTGGCATCTGTCCTTGGCCTTAAATTGGAAATCTTGACCTTCCTTGGCTGCTGCCTCATCTGGCCTGTTGACCGTCACTCTGATTTGGGAGTCTTTGGCGAAGAAGTAAACGAAAAGGTAGACAAAACTCAATCTCAATGAGACTCCGTTGCACTCTGTAGGCCTACAATCTTTGCCCAGAGCCGAACCCGGAAGGATGCACTTGATTGAAAGTGTTCTGTGGAAACAGATGTATGGAGTGTTTACACAGAGGGTCCTGTCCCAGTCTGACACTGCTCTGCACTTCCATTGTGGAGAAACTACCCTTAATCGGGGAAGCTGAATAGGATAAGGGCTGTTGTACGGCTGGACGTCACATTTACCTGAAGATGAATAGTGTGATTAATGATAATGACTAAGATTGTGAGTATTTAATTTTTGCTTGTGCAACTATAACCTTATATAAGCTGGACCATGGTTACTTAGTTACCTTTGATGCATTTTACCAGAAAGAAATACCATTAACTTTGTTTTGGTAAAATAAATAAACTGACTCATTTTAGAAAGTATTTTCTATTTTGTGGAAAATCATCACCAATCACTTGGTGGAAATCCTGCAATTCCCTCATTAACCACCAGGGAGCCGCGGCCCACAGGTTGGAGATCCCTGGGCAAAGGTGTCTCTAATGTGCTGTGTGTGTTGTGTGTGTGTGTGTGTGACATCAACTCATCAACTTGTTCTCCTCTGGTGTGTGCTTCTCCTCCCCAGGCTTGGCTGGCAGAGATCAACGAGTACGCCCAAGAAGACGTGGTCCTGATGCTGCTGGGCAACAAGGCAAGGCATCACGGGAAAGGCCCTGATTAAAGTCACCCATGTCACTAACCGAAATATATTGAATATAACCGAATATCCACCATTTTGAGAGGATTCCTTAATCCACATACATGTCACGTAACCTAGTCTAAGAGAAAATGTTGTGGCAGTTTCAAACAACATGTCTCCCCATAATAATCTAGCTTATAATTTCACAATTAATTACTAAACAATGACCCCGAAACATAGCACACAATAACTAACATCGCAATGCTCCTTTGCTTCCAAAATGGAGGCAGTCATTACGATGTGACATCACGTACAAACCCTGTTATGACCTTTTTTTATGACCTTCTACAGTAGCTTTATTTCTTTGGAGGCGTCCTGGCGGACTCGGACCTGGGTCTGGGGGCGGCGGTGGTGTGAAGTGAATGCATTGTGGGGGTTGCAGGCTGTTGGTACTTATGGTGCCTCTCGTCTGCAGGCTGATTCAACTCACGAGAGAGTGGTGAAGAAGGAGGATGGGGAGAGACTGGCCAAGGTGAGGCGAAAATACAAACACATCAAGCCCCGTCCGGATGTTACTGTTTGAAAGGGCTCTTTGACGTTCTCTCTTTGTAGGGTCCTGGTGTTGAGCCTTTGTGTGTCTGCAACAGATCAAATGTTTAACTTTTCTTACATGGCTCCTCACCAAGGAGAATTGAAGTCATGAATAGAATTTTGTGTGGCGGGTAACAGATTGGAAGAGATTGAGAGATTAAATCAATAACTCCCATCCTTTTGAATTTCTCAATTGCCTGTTAGGTTATATAGAGAGTTACTTAAGAATATTTTTACCATTTGAAAAATGGAATAAACAGATGACCAGGAATAGGATGGTACTGAATGAAATCCAGAAGAATTGTTCCACAGCAAAGACTGCACACTTCAAAATGATTATTATTCCTAATTTCAATCAAAACCCTCAAAACAATCAATTTATGTTGGAATGCTCTCCATCTCATTTCACTCCCAGTCATTGTCTCAACTCTGTGACTCTGGATAATTGCAGTGTCTCTCTGTCACACTTTTCCTATTGAACTTGTGGTACTATTCCATTGTAATCCAGCCTTCATAATATTGATTTATTTCAAAGAATATTATAATATTATGTATATTATTATATAATCAGAGTTATATTTCTAAAAAATTATGATTTTTTTGCAGATCATTTACTGATTACTTACAGATTATTTACTGATCCAGGTTTGAATAATTTGGATCATGTTTATATCCAAACTCTCGGATACAAACATAAACACTATGAATTCACCGTACGAGCTAAAGTGCATCGGAGCCCAAGCCACTACTCCTGTCTGACTGAACTGCTCCATTGCCTCTGCCTGTCGCGTGCAGGAGTTTGGGGTTCCCTTCATGGAGACCAGCGCCCGGTCCGGCCTCAACGTGGAGCTGGCGTTCACCGCACTGGCCAAGTGAGTTCCTCGTAACAAAAAAAAAATGGGCATAGTTTTCAGGGGAGACACGAGGGGCATGGCCCCAAGCAATGTCAAGAAACAGAAATCACTGTTCAGGCTGGCAATGTATTCCGAGGGACGCTGTGTTTGAGTAGTAGAGACTCGCACATCCGCACTAGTAGTGTCGGCGCGTCAAGAGTGTGAGAAGTAGTGCACGTCAATATGAAATAAAACTGGGAAACAAGACGTAGTGTTGAACGGAACAGAAATAGTCTCTGTCCTCTGACAAAGTGATACCACAGGTCTGCCAAATCGGCAAGCTGTCTCAGCCTCTGATCTGCAATAACCGTTAGACAAGTGCTAGTTTATGATAAAAAAAATTTCATCATTTGTCAGTTAACACTTTCCTAATGTTATGGACAAGTGTTAACTTACATTCTGATGAGTTCCACTATTATTCCCCTGCGCTTCAATCCGGTCGAATGACAGTTCTCTGTCTGTGGTTCTCCTGGGGTCATAGTTCAGGAACCCGGCCCCTGCGGCTTTTGGCCCGTTCCTCGGACCATTCCCTGTGTGAGGTTCTCCTGGGGTCAGACTTCAGGAACCCCGGACCCCAGGGGCCGTTGGCGACCCCAAGGCTAAGAGGCCCTATTGTATTTGAGACTTGGGGTTGTGCTTATTAACAACGATTAAACATTTTGTTGCAGCAATTGTACTCAATTAAAGGTGCTGTAAGTACGATTTAGAGCTATTATTGGGGTTTCATTTGTTAGAAATTGTATAGCCATCCATGAAATGTGCTGTGAGAAGTTGTTTCAGGTCGACCGTGTGTGCCTCCGTTTGAGCATATTTTGACGCACCTCGTCTCTGATTGGTTTGGGGAATCTATCTTTTCTGTTAATCACAGGTTTGTGAAATGCTCTCCATGGTGGAGAAACATAGGGAGCAGAGAGGGAGAAGTAATTATTTTTTGTTTCTTTTGTTTCTCTTCTGTCACTCTCACTCTCAAATCGTACTTACAGTAACCTCAATCCAGACTTTCTCTTTATTGTAACGTGAGACACACGAAAGCAACCAATCTACCATTAGTGAATCCATAAGTCCAGTGAATCCAAAATCTACAAATATTTAGAAATGTTGAGTGAATCTTATTCATATTGATTTCGTTGCATCAAACTATAACAGTCATTCCACATGACCGATAACTAAAAAGGTGAAAAATCTAAAAGATCAGGAATTCAGGGTTCTGTTGACCGACTCACAGATTCACCGACCACTCGCCTGTGCTTAAGTTCACTGGCTGATTGGTTGGATGATTTTACAAAGCCCCGCCCTAACACTTGACTGACGTGGGCTGGCCCTCACGCTGTCCCGCAGGGCGCTGAGGCACCGGTCCTGTGCGGAGGCAGACGACAAGTTTAAACTGCACGACTACGTCAGCAAGGAGGTGAAGAGCCCCGGCTGCTGCAGATCCTAGAGGCTCTCCGCCTCCACCTGCAAGCCCGTCAGCGGTGCATGCTAGGTGTGTGTGTGCGCGCGCGTGTGTGTGTGTGTGTGTGTGTGTGTGTGTGTGTGTGTGTGTGTGTGTGTGTGTGTGTGTGTGTCAGAGAGATAGACAGAGAGAGTGTGAATCTGGGTGACTTATCGGCCTGTTTGTTCTATCCCTGAGGTTGTGTTTGTATCAGGAAGGCGTCGCCCTCACACAGGTCCAGCACTTCCTGGTGCTGGATTGATTTCTCTCTTTGTTTTTCAATGTCTTCAACTTCTGTGTTCACTGCTCTCTCTCTCTCTCCACCTGTCTCTCCCCCACTCTTTCTCTCTCCACCTGTCTCTCTCTCTCTCCATCTCTCTCTCTCTCTCCCTATCTGCAGTGCTTATGCTGGGAGTATGACATTGTTCTTTCCTACCTTTGGAGACTTTCATAATAGCATATATCTATATATCCATATGTAGATATAATTGTATACTGTTTGATCATCGATTAAGGTTATATTTTGGCATTTTTGGCAATTATACTGTTGCCAGTATAATTGATGATGTTTTGACAGTGCTCATCGTCGTTTTCCATGGATGGAAGGTGAATGAATGTGCTTGGACATACGTAAATGCCATTGTGTATTTTACCATTCTGTACTCAAATCATTTCATAGACTTCTTGACCAGCATTCGTCTTATTTTAACAAACATTTCCATGACAATGTTTGTTTAGTAAAATATGACATTTCTGTGATAAATTAATACATAGAAGTCTATTTGCATATTAAATACATTTCGGGAAATATCTGATGGACTGTAGTAGTTTTTAGAGAGTAAAGTAGCGAGAATAGTATTTGGTACATGGAAACTGTAAAATAAACTTGATTGTGCAACTTAATGTTTTGGCAAAGCAAACTGGTTTTCATATTATAATGTGTCCTTAACTTATCCTTTGCTTTATCATTTTTTGGCCACTCACAAAGACCAAAACTAATCTTTTGAAAACGAATTATCATCAAAATTGTATGCTTAAAACAAGTGTACATACTTACAGTATATAGTTGATTTAGTAGATAGATTTTTCTGGATCTTATATTTGGAACAGGTTTAAGTGTGACCTTTAAAGCCTGGCATTATTCATGTCTGAAGGAAAACACAGAGCTTTAGCTTTTAATAAATTTTAATGTTTAAATGGAGCTTGTGACCTTAAAGCATTTCATATAATTGCATATTAAAGCATTGAATATAGAAGAAAAATGCATTATTGATTTTGAGATGTTTTATATTAAATGTAGTGAAATATGGCTAGTTTTACTTTACCCTGTTATATATAGGCCCGTGTATGTACGATATATGTACACACACACACACACACATATATATATATATATATATATATATGATATAATGTGTAAACCTCAAGATTGCTTCATGCCATTATTTGTTTATTGTATTAATAATGGTCTGTTATGAGCCTGACCAATAAACATGCATCTCATTTTCTAAGATTTTTTCATTGTAAGGTGCAATGTGCTTCTCTATCATCACAAATGCTAAATATCTCCCCACTAACTAATACCAACAGTACTTATTTGTAAATGAGCCGATATCCATCTGAATATTGTCTCATTCTCTGATAGTATTCCTTTCAGATGACACTACAATAAAGAGTGTGCAGTTACATGGTCTCGACTTGTTGTCTCGCTATGTGGATTTTGTTGAATTGTATTCGTCACAAAGTAAAACACTGTACTTTACACACGTTTATTCAAAAAAATCTGCACCTACATTTCCGTAGATTTACATTAATGAGCGCAAGTGATGATGATGATGCTCAAGGCAATATCTCCCTCTGCTGGATAAATAGTTTTATAGCGTGTTACACATTTACAACAAGCATTATTTGACTGAAGTGAAAAGAGTAAAGGTCACGTCACAACAATGAAATTATATAAATAAAATAATAGCAAAGACATGCACAATGTTTGGTCAGTGCTGCTTGGGTGGATTGCATAACATGTGCATATGCAATTCATATGCAACTCCATGTAAAATGTACATTGTTAAAACGACTTATTGACATGTGTGTGTTTATTTTATATTCATCTATGCCAACGGATGAGCAGGAATTACCAACCGGGCAGCATCTGATCAGCACGTAATAACAGAACGCAGAGCTCTCCGCCATCGCAATTCAATTGTAAAAGTAATCGCTTTTCACTCGACTCTCTTCACAACCCTGGTTCTCATCTTTAATGTCCTCCTCGTCTTCTCATGTGATTCTAATCCGTTACCTCTGCTCATCGGTCGGGTCTTCTCCTGTCCTTCTCACCCGACACAAACCGCTTTGCCGTGTCTAGGACTTGTGTTTAAAGCGAGCCTCGACTGCAGAAGGAGAACACACGTTGATTTGTAAAAGATGCAAAGCGGTATGAACCGTCTAGTCCTAAGGTCCGTTCCGCCGACGTTACCTGCGTACTCCTGCGGCAGCATCGGCCTGTCCGCCACCCGGTGAAAGACGGCCAGCCAGTCTTTCTGCTCCTCTTCGGTCTCGCAGGCAAACAGGAACTTCCGGTCTGGCGTTACTATGGTGATGCCGAACCGCCAGTGGAGACCCTGGCAGGGCGAGGGGAGACCGGGGAGAACGAAGTAGCTGTTCTCCTTGCTGCCGATGAACACTTCACCTCGCGCGACGGCGTCCTGCAGGGGACGGAGGAAGGTCAATGCTCTCCGATGCTGCGGTCAACCGCTCAAGAACATGTGTATGATGATGATGAACACCGGCTGTACTCAAAGTACGGATGACATGCACTGAAAATGCATGTCCGGAACAGATTCCTTCCGTGTAAAATTACCACGTTGTTTCTAAAGGGAACTCATTTGTTAATAGCTCTTTCGCTCACACACACACAAACACACACAGGCACACATCATGTATATTGATTGGCTTTTTCAAAATGAATTTGCTATACTCAACTGGCCGAATATGTATCGAACAAAAGGCACAGCGCCATCTATTGGTCTTGCACTGCAGTCTGCAGTATACAATTATCCCAGGGGTGCGTTCCCTTTAATACCAGGGGATCTTTGAAGTACATTAGCCTCCTGTCATCCAAGGTGAACCATCTCTTCTTGAAGCCCTCTTTGTGCTGTAAGCAAAGGAAAGAAAGGACATTATGGCTCAAGCTGGAATGAAACTAGAATAGCAAATATTCTTGTAGAACGATGCGGTATACACATGACCATCACCTTGCCCTTTCTATATTGAAAAAAATACTAAATTCCATCTCTCTTTTTCTCTCAGTATTCCCTTGTGACAGCCGAATTTCCCTTTGGGGGATTTACAAAGTGCTTTTAACAGAGTATTAACTAACTTTCTTATTCATTCATCCAAGCTAATCTGTGATCTGCCCTGTTTAATATGATCTCAGTTCTTTACCTTTGGGCCCGTCTTCTCCATGTGGCCCTCCTTAATGTAGTTTCGTGTTAGCTGTGGTACCAACTGGACAAACACATTAAAGACACAATTAATTGATTGCAATATAATGCATGAGTGAAGGTGTGTGAATTAATGAGGGAAGGTGTGTGAATGAGGGAGTGAAGGTGTGTGACTGAGTGAGGGTGAATGTATGAGTGAAGGTGTGTGAATGAGGGAGTGAAGGTGTGTGAAAGACTAACATCGCTGATGGAGGCTCCAGGATAGGCCACTTGGAGATAGTGAAACCGGGCTGCTCGAATGGCATTAAACCAGTCGACCATTTCCTGAATGGATAAAATGTGATTCATTGTTAGAGCAGAATAGACCAATACATTTATTTTAGTTTTAATTGCTCGTTTGTTTGTTGTTAAAAACCACCAGGTAGTTATTTACACATGAATAAATAGATTTTTTTAAACAATACTTCCACTTCTTTAACTTGTGATTACAAATATTGTCCAGCAGAGGGCGACATGCACTCCTTATGATTGTCCCAAGGACTTCTGCTTCTAAACCCTTCACCAAACAGAGGGCTATTGTGAATCACCTTGCCGTCCACATGGTAAACAAAGATGTTCCTTGTGCTGTTGTCGTTCAGATAGGTTATCTGCAGCCCATGGGCGTTGCCGATTTTAGTCGGCTGAAAGGTTGCATTGAGGGTATTGATTTTCATCACTGCCTTAGGTTCCTTAGCCTGGGGACGAACGAGGCAGGAGGAGATGGTGAGGAAAAAGAGTGAGAGCGAAAGAGAGAGAGAGAATAATGGACAACAGAGAAGAGGAATACGTTTATGTTTAGAGTTTAAAGCAAGATAGCGATGGTGTTGGTGTACCCTACAAATATGTGAGAAGAAGGAAAGAGGGAAAGAGAGCGCGAGACAGGCTGAGAGTGAGAGTGAGAGTGAGAGAGAGAGAGAGAGAGAGAGAGAGAGAGAGAGAGAGAGAGAGAGAGAGAGAAACAGACCAAGAGCATAAGGAGAAATACGCCGGAACAGGGAAACTCACATCATGCTTGTTGTAGTATTTCAGAACACCTTCCCGCTCGGACAGAATAAACTTTCGGCTGAGGTACTGTCCGTTGTCTTTGCCTCGTTTCCATAGTAACCCCTCTCTATAGCCTGCCGAGGGAGACACAGCAGGGGCCCACCGTTTTAGGGGTGCAAGACATTGGAACAGGGTTCAACCGAAGGAACCGCAAGGACACACCTTCAGATAACGACCCTTTCACCCTATAAAGGATTGACATTAGCTGTGTTTAAACCCAAATTAAAGCTCTAATAGTGCTTCTGGACCATGGTACCATTCTATTGTGCTTTTGATTGAATTAGTTAGAAACTGTGGGTCATAACCATGGGAAACTAGCTCATGCCAGGGCAAATAGTCCCCTCCTGAAGTATCTCTTTCATCAAGCATTTTGGGAAAATTGTGGTACAGGTAAGAACGTGGCCTTGTATGTTATTTTACTGTTTAGTTTTACTACCAAATGGGTTTTAACATTTCTCTGGGCTTCCACAATGTTATGTGTAAGGCCAATTGTTGTCGTGCTACATGTTGTGTCTCGACACTGCACCACAAAGCACCATTATGTTGGACAAAGAGTTTGTTTGGAGAGAGAGAGAGAGAGAGAGAGAGAGAGAGAGAGAGAGAGAGAGAGAGAATATTTTGCAATATATATTTATTGCAAAGTTTCGAACCAGAACTGAATGAGGAACTTGTTTTGGGGCCTGATTTATGTCCATAATTAAAAAGTACTACTACTTGTTAGATAGAACTGGAGTATGTCTCATACGCACACATGTTCAAAACGATGACTGCACTGGGACACTGATGAGTACAAAATTAAAATACATTAAAATTAAAATACAACAATTCTCTGAAATGTGCCGCAAAATGTAAATGAAAGGTGAATAAACGGCATTGAGTATTTCGCACGCAGATATCCAGACGTCGCACGGTATATGACATATAGCGGAAGGAATGATTTTTAAAAAAAGGAACTAAGAATCCAAAAAGAGAGACCTCACTGAGTGACTTCACTTCCACTGTAGTTGAACTCGTTGGATCGCACTCTGAATCACACGCTGCTACTGTTTCCGTTTCTGCTTCTGTTGTATGTAGGGCTACAACTTTAAGCCCATTCATTAATTGGTCGATCGACAACAAATGTATTAATCCCATTTACAATATTGATTCATCGATTCATCATTAAGGGATTTGGTCGAGTAAAAACAACCACAAATGCTGCTTGACGCTTCGGAAATTTTGAATACTTGGATCATTATCAAATGAATACTATAGTTGTTCTTGCTTGCTTGTCAGATTAAAGACAGCAAATTGAAGGCATCACTTTGGATAAATGTGGATAAATAATCATCAAGTTGTTTGTTTTTTAGGACAGGTGAGCATTTGGTAAAAGGTCAGATTTCCAATGACCAAACGAAGCGTGTGACTTTCTGAGACAGGGTGCAGGGATAGGTAGACGGAGTGGGCCGCGTGGACAAAGGTCCACAGTGGATTTCTCTATCTGGGATGAGATCAGCTCTGTGCATCCCTGGAACGCTGGGAACGATAAACTGATCATTTGTTGCTCACGCCAGTTAGAGAATAGGAGATATTGTGACCGGGAGACAAAAAAATAAAACAGATAGAGCCATGATGAGTAATAGGGTGTGTGTGTGGGGGGGGGGGAAACAATGCATGTTAGCATCGCAATTCGTATCTTCTATGATTTTGACTTGATCCACAACTTAAAACAATAATCTTTTTTCCTGTTCTGATGGGTTTGCCTTTGTGTGTTTTCATGATTGCAATCAGTATAAATACCGTTAACACCGTTATTCACACTTTACTGCTCATGCTATGATCTCTTGTGTGTGTGTGCGTGCATGCGTCTTTGCGTGTGTGCTCGCGGTTACCTGAAGAGTATGGCTCCTGCCTCTCGACGCACACAAACTCGCTCCTCTCGTACCTGGCTCTGATCCACTGTTCCCGCAAGAGCCTGTGGAGCGGGGGGGGCCATTAGAACCACTCGTCAACCACCGGGTCCTTTACGCTTCGTGCCTGGACTCTGTCTACAGAGAGGTGTCGTGTACGTCCAGTTAAAGACAGCCACTGTTCAACGCTCAGGCTCAATCGATAGGGTTAGTACATCGGAATGCATCATGGGTATTGATCCTCTGCCATATTGAGAAAAACCAATGTAAATAAACCGTACCCTAGGTTTATGAAAACTTTGTTCTGTCACGTCTCGCATCAAAGACACTGTGGCAGTTTCAAACACCACAATGTCTCTCCTCAATCGTTTAAAGAATCATCACTAAAGAATAACCCAAAAGATATATTCCAAACATAATAACTAGCAGTCTCCTGCTACACCCTTTGTTACAAAGGATGGTAGCTTGATGATCACTTGACGGTTAGCTAGATAATCTTTTTTTTTTTGCACTGTCATTTCCTGTGCAACTTAACCACAGGAAGTGGGCTGAGACGCCTCTCAACACTGATCCTGCGACGACAGAACACACCTGATGGCTCAAACATATTGACAGAGAAACAATTCTTCTGAACGTCAAACACTGATAACTGTTTGCACCGATACATTTATGAACTTACGTTGTGCTACGATCATAGAGAGAGCACGATGCATAGCAGATAATCGCAGGTAAGCTTCATGGTTATCTTCCCATGTCACCGGGGCAGGCTCAACCGTAGCTACATCACTACCATCGGTCCTCGGTCTCGGAGGACAGACATTCTCCCTCCAAGGCGGACATGGTAGTGTGGGAGCGAGGGCGGCCTCCTCACTTACGTGCAGTCTGTGTGCGTGGGTCGGTAGTAGAACGGGGGCACATTCTGTTCGTACCGGGCCTTGGCCTTGTCGTTACCTGTGGAGGCCAGGAACTGCAGAGTAGGAGGGGCAAAAGATCTCGCTTTTTATGTGGCTAACACACACGTGAGCTACATGGATGGTTTCAAGCGACACACATGTAAACCACGAAACCCGTATAAGGAAGGCAGAAACAGCGGTTAAACTAAACAGACGGGGGGAAAACATAGACAAGGCAGAAGGATAAAAACGGCCAGAGACATGGATGCGTCTGCGGTTCTTACCTCGGCCTCAGAGTCGCTCCAGGGGTCCAGAAGGACTGACTTGAGTTTGCTAATGTACGTGATGTTTCTGTGGAGGCCTGAACAGCTCTGACAGATGAAGACACCCAGCGTGTAGGAGGCCCACGTTGGGTCTGTGGGACCACACAGAGACGCTTATCAAAATGTCAAAAGACATCAGTGTAACCCATAGGTTTGGGAATGGACCAATAGCGTTCATGGCAGAGGAATTTATAAAATCTTAAATTTTAAAAAAAGATTAATCGATTCATTATTTTGTCTGTAATTCTATAATCAATGCAAAGCTTATCATACGTTTCCAGAACCAATGGTGATGTCTTCCTAAAGCGGTGAATTAATCTGGATGGAAATCTATTCATTTTCTGATGATAGACAAAGGATTAATGGACTAATCACTCTTGCGAACGCATAATAAGTAAAAATGCTTAGCTGTCCATCACTGGAAATTCACCTTGTCACGGCTACAACTACTAGAAGTACTCTTGACCCAGTATGGTGAGGCTGATCTCATCCTACAAACTAAAGTGTATGGAGAGTTCAAATGCAGATATTTAAGTAGGCATATTTTAGTTTTCATTCCCCCGAACTACTGCATGTATTCGTTTTTCTTAAAGCGAAGCATTATTCATTTTATCAGTAACCCTGAGAATGTTATATTTCAGGCAACAATCGCTCCATGCAACAGTCAGTTCTCCGGCTCACATTCACAAATGTCACCGTGTTGGATGTAACAAACACAGTTGTGCAGGAGCCCTGCCCACCCCATCTAATCGGTATACCTGGAGCTCCACAATCAGCACAGGTTCCATTCCCAGGTTTGTCCAAAAGTTGTCTGAGGAGCTGTCTGTTCTTTTTTTCATCCGTGGATTCCGTAGCCATAGTGCATGTTCTTTCAACCGCTTGCTCGGTGTATCTCAGACTCCAATACATCTAAAACAGATATTTCGCACCAAAAACTAACATTGAATGCATACCATCGACTGCATGGTCGTAACGGTTCATCCACTGTGGACGCCGGGACGTCGCCTCTGGCTCTCCTTCAGCGGCCGGGCACGTCTGACTGGAGGGAGTCACAACGATTCCTTTAGCTAAATCCTTTTTTTAAATGAAATAAATAAATCTATTTAGGCTTTAACACAATTGCTTTCATTTCCAAGTATAAACCATTTAACCATTTCAACCATTTAAGCCTATTTAAAGTATCATGGCCAGATGTAGAAGGTTGGTTTTAAGCGCCCTCTGGTGGTGGTGAAGGGTAGGACAAAGGCATTTAATTTACAACTGTTGGTGAACCCCTCCATGCCTTCAACTGTCAAAAGACAGAGCTTCCTCTTGGTTAGTTTTCTCTTAAACTGGTATCATCTAGTACATTTTTAGGAGTAAGGAGTGAAATCATTTGCACTATGGTTCCTATCCAATTTACGGTTTTTAACTTGCCTTTTTTTGTAATAATTTTATTTAGAGAATATCCTGTTAAAAAATACTTCCCCCAAAAAGTATTATCAACATGTTAATCCTCATAAGAATCGTAACTGTATAAATCAATGTCATCTCAATCACTGAATCAGTAAATTGCAGGAGCCCAACATCCAACAGAACTACTTTCTCTGTGAGGCGTATAAATGAATAATGATGTGAGGATTATAAAAAGTAATATTAAAACAATTGTAGCCAACAATGTGGCTTATCTTGGAATGACGATGCATCCTATAAGCTGTGTGTTATCCTTTCATGCACTACCTGCATGTTACATTCATCTGTAATTAGGCAGATATAAGATGTCTATATTCCAACCGCTATTCAAGATTCAATTCAAGATTCAATAAGCTTTATTTATCCCGAGGGAAATTGCTGTACAACAGTTGTGATATAAAGAGGAGAAGTGATACAAGAAAATAAAACAAGTAACAAAATACAACAAAGTGCAAAGCACAATAGGATAAAAAGCACAGTAGCATAAAGACTAACATAAAATAAAGTACAACAGCAACTAAATGCAACAATGCCACAAACAAGTTCGCTGCATAGCCTACTATAAATACATATTTGGAGTCCAGTTGTGTATGTATGTAATGATGTGATGTAGTTCAAAGAGTAGATTTAGAGAAGAACAACTACAATACCCATAAACCCAGGTGTCTATGCATAAACCCCATAGACCGTCGCGCAGTAATGACGAAACAGGAAATGACGCGTAATCGTCAGCGCCTCATCAGCGGCTCGGTTGTTTATTTTAGGTGGTTTCTTTTTGGTGTACGCGCGTTTTGCGTAGCTCAATGTCGTTCCAGTTGATCGCAAATGTGTTTTGGAAGATAACGCGATAAGATCGTCTTACACACTGTGAGGGAGTCTTCGAAAGGTAGGAAGTGTGCGCCGAGGGGTCCCCGATACTGGCGCTTATTCAAAGTGGCACAGGAAGACCAGCAGAGCCGCTGGGTCGGCTGCACTCTCGGACCCTCGGTCCTTTCCGAGATGCGAGTTCGCCTACAGGGTTAGCTCCTCATGCAATCCGATGCGCTGTAATAAACACGATATTATTTATGTTTATTCGTGTAAATGCATGTGGCGATCAGGGTCAATGAGAAGACTCCGGTCATGTTTGCTGTCAAGTGTTGTCATTGTCAACAGCATTGACATAGGACGATATTTGCGTGGTTTTAAATGTCGTACTTAAGCCCGTATTTTTAAAAAAGTAATATATCGTCATATGTCAGGTTAAGGACGGTCATGTCATATCTTGACATATCTTCAAAGATCAGTTTCGAATGATAAATAGGTTAAATAAAAACGATTGAGTTGGGATCCGAAAATGTTGTGATTGGGATTATGTAACACGTATTAACGTTACTATTCACCACCGATTACCAAAGAAACACCCACTAAACGTACATCGAAATGCTTTAGTGTAGTTTAGTCTACACTGTACCGGAGCCTTCGTGAGCATTTTAACATGCAAATGTTCTCGCTGACACAGTAACCTGATTTGCATCTGATTTGATAAATGTAACCCTACTGAAGCCATCTGGTGTTCAAGATCTTGAACTCCAGACTTCTGTAAATAAATCCATGTTCAGGTTCAGAGTCATCTAACCAGCAGTAGCTAGCTGCATCCATAAAATGAGGTGCTCATCCAGGAGCAGTTCCAATAATAAAAAGCCTACACCCACATAGTGCAGGTCCGAAGCAAAACCTTTTTTTCAGTTACTATAGCAATAAATGATTATCTTTGCATTTATGAAAAGTAAAGCATATGAATGACTGGATGTTTGACCCTGAATATTTCCCCTTTCCATCTAAAGGTAGCCTCACACAGCCTCCAGAGAGAGACTATGGGCAGGCTGGATGATGCTGCCAAGCTGAAAGTGGTGGAGTTGCGGAAGGCGGGCTTGAGTTTCCGTAAAATAAAAGCTGTGCTGGAGCTGGAGAACATTAAGGTGTCTGCCCAGGCCATCTACTTGTACCTGAGGGAGTTCCAAGGCAGGCCAGCTGGAAGAGCAAGAGCAGGGGGCTCTGGAAGCAGCGTGGCGACACCTCAAGGACCGGCCAGGCCCAAGCCTTGGAATAATTCTCAGCTGCAGAACCTACTGCGGGAAGCATCTCATCAGGCTAACTGTATCGTAGCGTTGGAATTTGCCAAGAAAGCCACCGCCGGTTCAGAGGCGAGGCCAAACTCCTCTGGGTCGAGTGATGCCAGTGTCGGGGGCCGGCCCGAACAGCCAGGTGAGGGGAACAAGGAAGAGGCTGATATCCAGATTGTTAGCGTCACCTCCCTAGCCCAGAACAGCCAGCAGAGGCCGCTCCAGTCCCCTATGGCGCGGACGGCAATGGGAGCACAATCCACAACAGTGGCAACATCCCTGGCCGCACTGCGAAGAAGAGTCTCACCTTCACCAGCAGCAACTAATCCTATCCTGGCAGCCCGTAAAAGACTCCTGGACAAAGCCCTGTCGCACAGGGCAAAGGTGACTGCGGCCAAACTATTCATATTTTTTGCTTTCTGAGCTGTAAAGCAACAACTCATTGATGTGTGTGTGTGTTTGTGTGTGTTCTATGGTAATTGTTGCTTTCATGTCGTTCTCGAAAGCAGTCCTTCCAACCCATGGGACCACCATTGCGTAGGTACCAGCCCAGCGTCGCCGGGGAGGATTTGAGACGTGTGATGGCCAGAGATCATGAAAAGTATAACTTGACCAATGATAACGTAAGTATTTCAAATGTATACCAGCGTGAGGCCAGTGAATCCAAACTGGGGCGATGCGTCAGTGAGCAGGTTCCAGGATACTTTACTACTACTACCCGTAAAACATTCATCTTTAGCATATTTATCGCACTAACCATCCCAATTCTGTATTCATTACATCATTCACCGATATAAACCGTTAACGCAAGCTGCCTGAGAAAGCTGTGTGAAGGCTAATTTGTGATCGATAAATGGTTAAAAACGTCTCACTGCTACTACTCCATGGTGTAGCTATCACTAGCTACTAGCTAGCAAGAGATAAAGAAACTAAACTTGGGGGGAAAACTGCCTGATCACCAACCATTTTAGACTGTATGTTTTGCAGTGTGTTTTTTTCACTGTGCTTGTATCTACAGCGGATTTTGTCTAACAATCCCATGAAGTCTGCCCATCTACAACTATGTCTCTAGCCATGCCTTGCAGCCATTTTTTTTTCATAAAACCCTTGGTGAGAGTGTGAGTCTAAGAGAGGACCCTTATTGCAGGTTGCCTTTTGTTATGATGGTTGTGGCTGATCCATAAAGTATAGACCAGAAAAGGAACGTTCTTCCATGTCTATAAAGCCAGTACTTGAGTCTGGGTCTGGTTGTGAAGCTTCTTTGAGGAGAGGCCTGTGTGAATACACAACATTCTTTGTATTTGAAAGGGGCTTACGGTTTTATTGTGATACCGTTAGTAGGGCCTTGAATTCCTGGCTCTTAACCTGCCGTGACGTTTTTCTGTGATGTGCAGTCCTTTATGACGGGGCAGCCCGGAGGAACCAATGACCCAAGGAGTGGTGTCTCACAACGGCCGACCCTGTCAGTTCGTTCCCCTCAACCACCACCAAGAGTCGGCGTTCGACCCCCGGCCCTTCTGACGTCCTCGGCTTCCAGGACACCACAAATCCGTCTGCAGGCCCCCGGAGGTGCGGGTATCGCCCGACGAGATGGGAGTATCAGCCAACCGGGGAGTATCAGCCCCCAGCAGAAGGAGGCCCCAACGAGAAGTCTGGGTGTGGGTGGTGGTGGTGGTGGTGGTGGTGGTGCAGGGGGAGGCCTGCAGGACCAGGTGCAGCTCCTGGCCACAGAGGTGCGCGGCCTGGGCCTGGCGGTGAAAATGTTGGTGGAGCAGCAGAGCCGGCTGGAGAGGGAGCAGACGCAGCAGACCCGAGTCCAGAAGCAGATCCTGGGCGCACTACAGGGCCTTGCTTCAAGACTCGGCCCGTGTAGCAGTGTTCCCGCACAGCCTGACAAAACCCCCACGCCACCCTCGATGCCCGCGGCCCCGGCCGCCGCTTCATTCGGCGAGGACACTTTCACCTACAGCCAGGGTACATACACGCCGTGCAGCCAGGCGCAGTCCAGCTACAGCTCCATGGACGGTTTGGAGATTGTAGAGGCCTTTAAACTGCCAGAACTAAGGAGCACAAGCATCAATGGGTTTCCCCCTTGCAGCAATGCCGGGCCTTTATCACACTCTTACACTCAAGCACAACCCTATACCACCGCATACACACAGCCACACAGTCAAGCGGCAATGCCTTGCTTCACCCAGTCCTTGGCTCAAACATATGTCCAGGTGAATGCTCAGCCATTCAGAGGCCTGGATGCTAAGGTTTCGGAATTCCCCAGCGGTTGTTTAGAAGGGTCTCTACAGGACTGCAGTATCCCTACAGAGCTGGTGATGAACTCTACCCAGTCTTCAATGGAGGACCAACTCAATATTATTAAAGTGGAAGATACTTAGGGTTTATTAGGCTGGAAGAACAGTTACTTTATATCTTATTTTTGCTTAAGTCATAATACTTTTGTAGCTATTAAGTCTTTTAAAGGAATATAATCCCATCACTTACAGTACAAAGAGGATGTATTTCACATTCCCAATCTCATGCATTTCAATGGAAATCATAATTGGCCATCAGTCTCAATGTCTGATGCCACATGCATATTATAAGGTATCATTCATTTTTTAAATCAGAAAGGGCTTGGATGTCTCTGACTTGACCAATTTTATTTGTTCTCACTGGGAACATGTTTTGAGTTAAATGTGAGATTGTTATTGAAATTAAATGTAAAAAAAAAAAGTATTTTAACAAACCAAACAATGAAATGTCAGCAAACCTATCTGTTTTTAAGTAAGGTAAATAAGGTTGTACTTTTATCTGTATTGAGTAACACTAACGGGAAAAAAAGGAACATCTCTGATGCTTATGTTGTTGGAATTTTTTACATGGTATACTTTTCAAATAATTTATCTATGTCTTTATGAAGATGAACTCTTCATTGCATACCCTTTTTATACTTTTGTATGCAATATTATAATATAAATGCATTTCCTCGTATATGTTTGTAATATCGCCATCCATTCTTTATTAATATATTTATAAGTTTGTTATTTACATTGTAAGACCACTAAAAACCCTCAGTGAGTATATAATGTGGACCATACAGATAATATAAGCTGTAGTACCCATACCGGGTGCCATACAGATGATAAACTGATGTAGCCATACCAGGTGCCATACTGATAAACTGATGTAGCCATACAGGGAACCATACAGATGATAAGCTGTAGTACCCATACAGGGTATCAGATGATAAGCCGTGCTACCCATACCGGGTACCATACAGGTGATAAGCCGTGCTACCCATACCGGGTACCATACAGGTGATAAGCTGTGGTACCCATACCAGGTACCATACAGGTGATAAGCTGTGGTACCCATACCGGGTACCATACAGGTGATAAGCTGTAGTACCCATACCGTGTACCATACAGGTGATAAGCTGTGGTACCCATACGTGGTAAGATGCATGCTTTTAGTTAATGCCAAGTAATGGGAAACAAGTGTTGGGGTTCTCAAACTCAGATGCAGCGGATGGGCACAAAACTGACAGGGTGCTGGGGTTAGATGAGGCCCTCTGCTGGGGCTGGATCCAGTTCATCTTCCATCACCCCAGATGGAGTGGTGAGGAGGAAGGGATCCGTCCTGGCCGTCCTCCCTAACACATGACCTTTAACCAGAAAGATCTAGGAACACAATTACATTCTTTACCTGCAGTTTCATTTGGGTATTTAAAAAAAAACTGCTGATTTGTTTTGGGGAAAAAACCTACTACCAACACAATGAACTTTCCAAAAGGATCATATATTTTTTTTAATCATCTGTATTTATAAGTTCATGTATTTAGAGGCAGGGTGGTCCACTGCACTTCCCTTGTGAGAGTGAAAGATGACTTCCCCTTATCATTTACATAGAGCTATTCATGAAGCGACGAGGCCACCAGGTGCATCCTGGGAACTAGATGGACGATGTGGGCAGGGATGCTTCACTGACTAGGGTGACACTATTATTTACATGCTTATGTTAAATGTAATATAATAAACATTATAGATTACAGATACATTAATTTAATGAACATGATCTGGACTGATGATAAAAGTCGAAATAAGTGACATGGAAACGGAAATTAGTTCAAAGTTGTTTCCTTGATTATGGTTAGACGAACTCTATTAAGGATGATTGAATTCTGGAATTAGTATTTTTTAGGAAGATTATGTATAGTTAATTTCATGTCCCTGTTATGTGAGGATTATCTACGTTCAATCTTTTTTTCTGAACAGTTGATATCTGAAGTGATTCTTACACACACCAGCGGATGGCAGCACTTCTCAGCCTTTGCGGAGAAAAGCACAACTTTGTTCCCTCTGTGAACGTTGCGTTAATTTCATAACGACTTATCTCACCTTTTATCAACTAAAGGAATCGACAAATCAAACACTTTTTCATTTGAAGAGCGGGATACAATATTTTTGCATGATTTTTATTAAGTGAACTTTTCTCGACACAACGTAGGCCTACAGAAAGGTTCTTAGAAAGGTTGTTATTCATGAATGCACACAAGCCCTCATAAGATCACAATAGCAATTTCCTCACTAAATATTCTAGTGCACAAGCAGCAAGCTAGAAAGACGTCAACGTGACACCTATTCTACAGTGTTCCTACATTCAGACATCCTCATCGTTTTCTCAAAGGAGCTTGAACCCACGGTCACTTTACATGTGTAGCTCCTGTCCTCGCTGAAGTCACAAGCTCGAAGGGACAGATGGCTGCTGAGTTGGAAAGTCTTGTCGAGGTGCTGAACTGCGGTGCTGGTCCAAGTCCCTTCGGTGACCGGACTCCCGTTGACCAGCCAGCTCACCTCTGCGAAGCCGATAGACATCTGCCGTGCCAGACAGACCAGAGCGGCCTGGCTGGACGAGAGCGGATTGGTGTCAGGACGGTAGAATGTCAGGACAGGAGGAGGGAGGCTGGAGCCTGGAACATGACACACGATGACAACATGAATCAGAGAAATCATCGAGAATGTTCAGATTTTGGTTTTTGACGAAAATACATTGCATTAAGATTCGGTATCAATTAATGGCTAGAAATGTTGAACTTTGGCACCTTGGATTGTAAACTTGTATCTGTTACCAATATGAAGATTGTATCTTCATACTTTATCTTGTAGGCTATCTTGTATCTTCGTATTTTTTGAAGTGAATAATTATGAAAAAATATTTCTAATTATGGTAGGCTAATAATCGTTGATGAAGCGTTGATGTTGTGTGAACTTAAAAGTTGCACATGTTAAAGTGGTTGGTAATAGTAATAATAATAATAATAATTGGTTGAAATAGATAACAAATAACGCTTACCGTCAGAATTATAATTATAATAAAAACAAATAATTTAACAGATAACACTTATTTTACACTACTGTTTCTAAGCCTTGAAGGCGTAAAAAGAAAACGAAAAAAAAAAACGTAATGTTTTCGAAAACATTAATGCAGATACCTTGATACATATGTTCATAAGGAATACGAAAATAAACCTTTACAATGGTGAATAAGTAACCATGAATCAATACTTACCAGTAACGATCATCTTGGTTCCTCCTCCGAATACCACAGTGATTCAGTTTGTATACATGGCCGTACAAAAACCTCCTGACTTCAAATTCAGTGAAATCCAAGTAAGAGTCTGTCCTTGCCACGTGGTAAATTAAAATTCCATTTCCAATAAATGCAAAAATAATCAATGAGTCCTTTTGTTCATCTTTGAGTCACCATCCAGTTCCTTTGGTAGATGAAAGATCCACAGAAGTCCAACGTTTAATTGTCTCCAACTATAAATGAACACAAATTGTGGTAAATAGTTAAATGAGTGCCAACTATCATTATAATGAGCTGTGTGCAAAAAATACAAAACGATCTCTTCAACATAACGTTACCATGAAGAACATGAAGCAGAAGTGAAGCTTTTATGAAGTGGGGTTCTTCATGAATAACACACACCTCCTCCTCTATATTACACCCAGTTATAGTGTTAACAGATTCAATTATTTAGCCTCTTCAGTAACATTATTGATCAGTCAAAGGAGAAGCATCCAAAGGGGTTCATGTAGAATACATGTATGAATCTAAGACTAACCAGGGGAGTAGAGGTCAGCACGTGTTGATCACACCTGTCTCCTGAATCACAATACACTCCCATCTTCCACCATGCACTGCATTCATTTAATTACTACAGCTCAAATTACTAGTGTACAAACTAACGGTTAAGGATCCTGTGTTTTTTTTCTTTCTTTTCCTTTTTGCAAAACATAAATCATGTGTGATTTCCATCAGCCACTTGCCCGAACATTATCAAATACAATTTTTACAAACTCATGAATGATCATATTTCATGTATTTAGATGTAGGGTAATCAAGTGACTACAGGAGGTAGACCCCTGGGCTCAATCCACCTGTAAACATCCTTGAGAAACATGCCTCGTCCTGTATTCTCCCTAATGACCTGTCTCTGTTCACTGTGAGGTGCTTTACATTAGTGGATGTCACAGCAGCACAGTTCACATTAGTGTCCATCAAGTAAGGGTTTGAGTTTTTCGTCAAATAAATCTGTCATGTTAGAATGTCAGAAATGGTTGGTCATGAAGGCTTCACACTGTGCCTCCATCAGAGAGAGCAGAAAAGCAGAAGTGCTCTGGGAACAGGTTTTTGTCATGGTGTAAATCACTGTGATACGTGTTCTTTAGCAGAATTATCCCATGTTTTACAGTAATAAACTGCTGAGTCTCCTTCCTCCACATTATTGATGATCAAGCGACAATCAGAATAGGTCTGACAAGTAGATGTGAAATGAGGTGCGGAGAATCCAGAACCGTATTCCACAACGGCCCAGGTTTTGTAAAATTGGAGTACAAACTCAGGAACTCCTCCAGGTATCTGTTTATACCAGCGAGCAGTTTGATCAAAAACACTCCCCAGGTTACAGTCGATGGAGGCCCTCTGTCCTCTGGTTACCGTCACAACAGGAGGTTGCTGTGTCACCACAATCACAGCGCTCACACCTGGAGGAGAAAGCAAAGCAGAAAGCAGGGAGCCGTGAGAGATGAAGAACTGATGCTGATCAACGGGACATGAGGCCAGAGCTGCAGTGAAGCAGCCTCCTCCTTACACGTGAGAGCGGCCAGGAGAGAGCAGAGAGTCCCCAGCATGTTGTCAGTGTGGAGCGGGAAGGTCTCTGGCTGTCCAGCTGAGAGGTGAGCAGGGTTACGGGTGTGAGGAGAGGAGGAGGAGAGGAGGAGAGGCACAAGAACGGCCGGCTTATAAACACACCCCGACAGAGGAGAGGAGGAGCTTTCACCGCACTACTGAGGATGGAACTTCATGTCATGTGTTGTACTCAATCCTCTCTCCTTGGCTGCACATGGATCTGATGAGTGAATAGGTCAAAGGTCAGAGTTGTCCTGTTAGGATTGAGTATGTTCCATGCAACAGGCATGTGGTCATGAATGTGGAGAATCACCTCTTGTTATTGCACGCCAGTGTCTGCCTTCAACTAAGAAATCAGCCGTTCTGATCGATTAGTGAAGGTTAACAGACATTTGATATGAGGCTGTGTGAGAAGGAGAAGGAGGAGGAAGAGGAGGGACTCTGGGAACAGGAAGAGGAGCCTCAGGTAGAGCTCAATGCGCTGATGCACCTCCATGGAGGCTGAGTTACTGGATGAATGAAACATTCAAATGGACGTCAAATACGTTGGGACTTCTCAACATGTTCAAAGATCATTTGGCAGTTGACAACACAACAAGTTTCCATAGTTGACTTGGCCATCGCTTCTGTTCTGTTTCCATCAAGCTTAGTCTAGTTTGTTTCATCATGTGACACGTAGACACATGCACGTGTACCACACGCACACACACACACACACACACACACACACACACACACACACACACTTCCATACTTAAGTATTAAGGCCCTATCCTTAACTAGCACTGCCCTTGTGACAGTGAAAGAAGACTTCACCTCATAATTTACATAAAGCTATTCATGAAGCGACGAGGCCACCAGGTGCATCCTGGGAAATAGATGGACGATGTGGACAGGGATGCTTCACTGACCAGGGTGAAACTATTATTTACATGCTTACGTTAAATGTAATATAATGAACATTATAGATTACAGATACATTAATGTAATGAACATGATCTGGACTGATGATAAAAGTTGAAATAAGTGACATGGAAACAGAAATTAGTTCAAAGTTGTTTCCTTGATCATGGTTAGACGAACACTATGAAGGATGATTGAATTCTGGAATTAAGTATTTTTGTACGAATATTATTTATAGTTTATACCATGTCCCTGTTATGTGAGGTTTATCTACGTTCAATCTTTTTTTCTGAACAGTTGATATCTGAAGTGATTCTTACACACACCAGCAGATGGCAGCACTTCTCAGCCTTTGGGGAGAAAAGTTCAAGGTCGTTCCCTCTGTGAACCTCGCGTTCATTTCCACAGCATAACAACATATCGCATCTTTTATCAAGTTAAGAAATCGACTAATCAAACACTTTCAATTTGAAGAGCCGGACACAACATTTTTTCAAATGCAATGATTTTTATTGAGTGAACTTTTCTCGACACAACGTACAGAAAGGTTCATAGAAAGGTTGTTATTCATGATGAATGCACACAAGCCCTCATAAGATCACAATGGCATTTTCCTCACTAAATCTTCTAGTGCACAAGCAGCAAGCAAGAAAGACGTCAACGTTAACGTGACACCTATTCTACAGTGTTCCTACATTCAGACATCCTCATCGTTTTCTCAAAGGAGCTTGAACCCACGGTCACTTTACATGTGTAGGTCCTGTCCTCGCTGTCACAACCTGGAAGGGACAGATAGCTGCTGAGTTGGAAAGTCTTGTCGAGGTGCTGAACTGCGGTGCTGGTCCAAGTCCCTTCGGTGACCGGACTCCCGTTGACCAGCCAGCTCACCTCTGCGAAGCCAATAGACATCTGCTGAGCCAGACAGACCAGGGCGGCCTGGCTGGACGAGAGCGGATTGGTGTCAGGACGGTAGAATGTCAGGACAGGAGGAGGGAGGCTGGAGCCTGGAACATGACACATGATGACAACATGAATCAGAGAAATCATCGAGAATGTTCAGATTTTGGTTTTTGACGAAAATACATTGCATTAAGATTCGGTATCAATTAATGGCTAGAAATGTTGAACTTTGGCACCTTGGATTGTAAACTTGTATCTGTTACCAATATGAAGATTGTATCTTCATATTGTATCTTGTATCTTGTATCTTCGTATTTTTTTTAGAAGTGAATAACTATGAAAAATTATTTCTAATTATGGTAGGCTAATAATCGTTGATGAAGCGTTGATGTTGTGTGAACTTAAAAGTTGCACATGTTAAAGTGGTTGGTAGACTGGTTAACCTTAGAAAAGAATTCAAATGAAATAGATAACAAATAACGCTTACCTTCAGAATTATAATTGTAATAAAAGCAAATAATTGAACAGATAACACTTATTTTACACCACAGTAAAGTTACTAAGTGGTAGTAGTGTACTAAGCCTTGAAGGCGTAAAAAGAAAACGAAAAAAAACGTAATGTTTTCGAAAACAGTAAATGCAGATACCTTGATACATATGTTCAAAAGGAATACGAAAATAAACCTTTACAATGGTGAATAAGTAACCATGAATCAATACTTACCAGTAACGATCACCTTGGTGCCTCCTCCGAATACCACAGTGATTCAGTTTGTATACATGGCCGTACAAAAACCTCCTGACTTGTTGAAGCCATTGAAGCCACCCTCTCTGTGATGCCTTTCCCAGGAATAACAGGTAGAAACCGGTCTAACCCAGTGAAATCCAAGTAAGAGTCTGTCCTTGCCACATGGTAAATTAAAATTCCATTTCCAATGAATACAATAATGATCAATGAGTCCTTTTGTTTATCTTTGAGTCACCATCCAGTTTCTTTAGTAGATAAAAGATCCACAAGTCCAACGTTTACTTGTCTCCAACTATTGATATAAACCAAAAATCGTGGTAAATGGTTAAATGAGTGCCGACTATCATTATAATGAGCTGTGTGCAAAAAATACAAAAAAAAGATCGCTTCAACGTAACGTTACCATGAAGAACATGAAGCAGAAGTGAGGCTTTTATGAAGTGGGGTTCTTCATGAATAACAGACACCTCCTCCTCTATATTACACCCAGTTATAGTAAGAACAGATTCAATGATTTAGCCTCTTCAGTAATATTATTGATCAGTCAAAGAAGCAGCATCCCAAAGGGTTTATGTAGAATACATGTATGAGTCTAAGACTAGCCAGAGGAGTAGAGGTCAACACGTGTTGATCACACCTGTCTCCTGAATCACAATACACTCCCATCTTCCACCATGCACTGCATTCATTTAATTACTACAGCTCAAATGACTGTAGTGTACAAACTAACGGTAAAGAATTATGTGCTGTTTTCTTTCTTTTCCTTTTTGCAAAACATAAATCATGTGTGATTTCCATCAGCCACTTGCCCGAACATTATCAAATTTATTTTTTATAAACTCATGAATGATCATATTTCATGTATTTATATGTAGGGTAATCCAGTGACTGCAGGAGGTAGACCCCTATCCGAAAGGTTCTGGGCTCAATCCCCTTTAGCCTACCTGTAAACATCCTTGAGAAGCATGCCTAGTCCTTCATTCTCCCTAATGACCTGTCTCTGTTCACTGTGAGGTGGTTGACAATAGTGGATGTCACAGCAGCACAGTTCACATTAGTGTCCATCAAGGAAGGGTTTGAGGTTTTCATTAAATAAATCCGTCATGTGAGAATGTCAGAAATGGTTGGTCATGAAGGCTTCACACTGTGCCTCCGTCTGAGAGAGCAGAAAAGCAGAAGTGCTCTGGGAAGAGGTTTTTGTCATGGTGTAAATCACTGTGATACTATTTCTTTAGCAGAACCATCCCATGTGGCACAGTGATACACTGCTGAGTCTCCTTCCTCCACATTATTGATGATCAAGCGACAATCAGAATTGGTCTGACAAGTAGATGTGAAATGAGGTGCGGAGAATCGAGAACCATATTCTACATTGGTGTGGGTTTGGTGAAAATACAGTACAAACTCAGGAACTCCTCCAGGTATCTGTTTATACCAGCGAGCAACAGAACCAGTAACACTCCCCAGGTTACAGTCGATGGAGGCCGTCTGTCCTCTGGTCAGCGTCACAACAGGAGGCTGCTGTGTCACCACAGTCACAGCGCTCACACCTGGAGGAGAAAGCAAAGCAGAAAGCAGGGAGCCGTGAGAGATGAAGAACTGATGCTGATCAACGGGACATGAGGCCAGAGCTGCAGTGAAGCAGCCTCCTCCTTACATGTGAGAGCGGCCAGGAGAGAGCAGAGAGTCCCCAGCATGTTGTCAGTGTGGAGCGGGAAGGTCTCTGGCTGTCCAGCTGAGAGGTGAGAAGGGTTACGGGTGTGAGGAGAGGAGGAGGAGAGGAGGAGAGGCACAAGAACGACCGGCTTATAAACACACCCAGACAGAGGAGGGGAGGAGCTTTCACCGCACTACTGAGGATTTAACTTCATGTCATGTGTTGTACTCAATCCTCTCTCCTTGGCTGCACATGGATGTGATGAGTGAAAGGGTCAAAGGTCAGAGCTGTCCTGTTAGGATTGAGTATGTTTGATGCAACACGCATGTGGTCATGAATGTGGAGAATCACCTTGTTATTGCACGCCAGTGTCTGCCTTCAACTAAGAAATCAGCCGTTCTGATCGATGAGTGAAGGTTAACAGACATTTGATATGAGGCTGTGTGAGAAGGAGAAGGAGGAGGAAGAGGAGGGACTCTGGGAACAGGAAGAGGAGCCTCAGGTAGAGCTCAATGCACTGATGCACCTCCATGGAGGCTGAGTTACTGGATGAATGAAACGTTCAAATGGACATCAAATACGTTGGGACTTCTAAACATGTTCAAAGATCATTTGGCAGTTGACAACACAACAAGTTTCCATAGTTGACTTGGCCATCGCTTCTGTTCTGTTTCCATCAAGCTTAGTCTAGTTTGTTTCATCATGTGACACATAGACACATGCACGTGTACGCACACACACACACACACACACACACACACACACACACACACACACACACACACACACACACACACACACACTTCCATACTTAAGTATTAAGGCCTTATCCTTAACTAGCACTGCCCTTGTAAGAGTGAAACAAGACTTCACCTCATAATTTACATAAAGCTATTCATGAAGCGACGAGGCCACCAGGTGCATCCTGGGAACTAGATGGACGATGTGGGCAGGGATGCTTCACTGACTAGGGTGACACTATTATTTACACGCTTACGTTTAGTATAATGTTATAAATATTATTCACATTCTACATTCAATCTTTTTTTCTGAACAGTTGATATCTGAAGTGATTCTTACACACACCAGCAGATGGCAGCACTTCTCAGCCTTTGGGGAGAAAAGTTCAAGGTTGTTCCCTCTGTGAACCTAGCGTTCATTTCCACAGCATAACAACATATCGCATCTTTTATCAAGTTAAGAAATCGACTAATCAAACTCTTTCAATTTGAAGAGCCGGAC
>NC_140271.1:14632451-14694951 GCF_964030765.1 Micromesistius poutassou | reverse complement strand
CAACAATGAAGCGTTGATGTTGTGTGAACCTAAAAGTTGCATATGTTAAAGTGGTTGGTAGACTGGTTAACCTTAGAAAATAATTTAAATGAAATAGATAACAAATAACGCTTACCGTCAGAATTATAATTATAATAAAAACAAATCATTTAACAGATAACACTTTTTTACACCACTGTCTCTAAGCCTTGAAGGCGCAAAAAGAAAACGAAAAAAACCGTAACGTTTTCGAAAACATTAAATGCACATACCTTGATAGATATGTTCATAAGGAATAAAATAAACCTTTACAATGGTGAATAAGTAACCATGAATCAATACTTACCAGTTACGATCACCTTGGTGCCTGCTCCGAATACCACAGTGATTCAGTTTGTATACATGGCCGTACAAAAACCTCCTGACTTGTTGAAGGCGGTGGAGCCACCCTCTCTGTGATGCCTTTCCCAGGAATAACAGGTAGAAACCGGTTTAATCCAGTGAAATCCAAGTAAGAGTCTGTCCTTGCCACGTGGTAAATTAAAATTCCATTTCCAATAAATGCAAAAAATAATCAATGAGTCCTTTTGTTCATCTTTGAGTCACCATCCAGTTCCTTTGGTAGATGAAAGATCCACCGAAGTCCAACGTGTAATTGTCTCCAACTATAAATGAACACAAATTGTGGTAAATAGTTAAATGAGTGCCTACTATCATTATAATGAGCTGTGTGCAAAAAATACAAAACGATCACTTCAACGAAGAACATGAAGCAGAAGTGAGGCTTTTATGAAGTGGGGTTCTTCATGAATAACACACACCTCCTCCTCTATATTACACCCAGTTATAGTAAGAACAGATTCAATGATTTAGCCTCTTCAGTAATATTATTGATCAGTCGAAGGAGAAGCATCCAAAGGGGTTCAAGTAGAATACATGTATGAGTCTAAGACGAACCAGAGGAGTAGAGGTCAGCACGTGTTGATCACACCTGTCTCCTGAATCACAATACACTCCCATCTTCCACCATGCACTGCATTCATTTAATTACTACAGCTCAAATGACTGTTGTGTACAAACTAACGGTTAAGAATTATGTGCTGTTTTCTTTCTTTTCCTTTTTGCAAAACATAAATCATGTGTGATTTCCATCAGCCACTTGCCCGAACATTATCAAATGTATTTTTTATAAACTCATGAATAATCATATTTCATGTATTTAGATGTAGGGTAATCCAGTGACTGCAGGTATAACCCTATCTGAAAGGTTCTGGGCTCAATCCCCTTTGGCCTATACCTGTCAACATCCTTGAGAAGCATGCCTAGTCCTTCATTCTCCCTAATGACCTGTCTCTGTTCACTGTGAGGTGCTTTACATTAGTGGATGTAATAGCAGCACATTTCACATTAGTGTCCATCAAGGAAGGGTTTGAGGTTTTCATTAAATAAATCCGTCATGTGAGAATGTCAGAAATGGTTGGTCATGAAGGCTTCACACTGTGCCTCTGTCTGAGAGAGCAGAAAAGCAGAAGTGCTCTGGGAACAGGTTTTTGTCATGGTGTAAATCACTGTGATACGTGTTCGTTAGCAGAATCATCCCATGTGTTACAGTGATACACTGCTGAGTCTCCTTCCTCCACATTATTGATGATCAAGCGACAATCAGAATCGGTCTGACAAGTAGATGTGAAATGAGGTGCGGAGAATCCAGAACTGTATTCCACATCGTCCCAGGTTTTGTGAAATTGCAGTACAAACTCAGGAACTCCTCCAGGTATCTGTTTATACCATTCAGCAACAAAACCAGTAACACTCCCCAGGTTACAGTCGATGGAGGCCGTCTGTCCTCTGGTCAGCATCACAACAGGAGGCTGCTGTGTCACCACAGTCACAGCGCTCACACCTGGAGGAGAAAGCAAAGCAGAAAGCAGGGAGCCGTGAGAGATGAAGAACTGATGCTGATCAACGGGACATGAGGCCAGAGCTGCAGTGAAGCAGCCTCCTCCTTACATGTGAGAGCGGCCAGGAGAGAGCAGAGAGTCCCCAGCATGTTGTCAGTGTGGAGCGGGAAGGTCTCTGGCTGTCCAGCTGAGAGGTGAGCAGGGTTACGGGTGTGAGGAGAGGAGGAGGAGAGGACGAGAGGCACAAGAACGGCCGGCTTATAAACACACCCAGACAGAGGAGGGGAGGAGCTTTCACCGCACTACTGAGGATGGAACTTCATGTCATGTGTTGTACTCAATCCTCTCTCCTTGGCTGCACATGGATGTGATGAGTGAAAGGGTCAAAGGTCAGAGTTGTCCTGTTAGGATTGAGTATGTTCCATGCAACACGCATGTGGTCATGAATGTGGAGAATCACCTTGTTATTGCACGCCAGTGTCTGCCTTCAACTAAGAAATCAGCCGTTCTGATCGATTAGTGAAGGTTAACAGACATTTGATATGAGGCTGTGTGAGAAGGAGAAGGAGGAGGAAGAGGAGGGACTCTGGGAACAGGAAGAGGAGCCTCAGGTAGAGCTCAATGCACTGATGCACCTCCATGGAGGCTGAGTTACTGGATGAATGAAACATTCAAATGGACGTCAAATACGTTGGGACTTCTAAACATGTTCAAAGATCATTTGGCAGTTGACAACACAAAAAGTTTCCATAGTTGACTTGGCCATCGCTTCTGTTCTGTTTCCATCAAGCTTAGTCTAGTTTGTTTCATCATGTGACACATAGAGACATGCACATGTATGCACACACACATACACACACACACACACACACCACACCACACATATACATACAGACACACGCACACGCACACACACACACACACACACACACACACACACACACACACACACACACACACACACACAAACAGACACACACACGCACACGCACATGCACACACACACACACACACACACACACACACACACACACACACACACACACACACACACACACACACACACACACTTCCATACTTAAGTATTAAGGCCATATCCTTAACTAGCACTGCCCTTGTAAGAGTGAAACAAGACTTCACCTCATAATTTACATAAAGCTATTCATGAAGCGACGAGGCCACCAGGTGCATCCTGGGAACTAGATGGACGATGTGGGCAGGGATGCTTCACTGACCAGGGTGACACTATTATTTACACGCTTACGTTTAGTATAATGTTATAAATATTATAGATGACAGATACATTAATTGAATGAACATGATCTGGAATGCCGATATATAAATCGAAGTGATGCATGGGAACGGAAATTAGTTCAAATTTGTTTCCTTGATCATGGTTAGATGAACACTATGAAGGATGATTGAATTCAGGCATTTAGTATTTTTGTAGGAGCATTATGTATAGTTCATATCATGTCCCTGTTATTTGAGGATTATCTACATTCAATCTTTTTTTCTGAACAGTTGATATCTGAAGTGATTCTTACACACACCAGCAGATGGCAGCACTTCTCAGCCTTTGGGGAGAAAAGTTCAAGGTCGTTCCCTCTGTGAACCTCGCGTTCATTTCCACAGCATAACAACATATCGCATCTTTTATCAAGTTAAGAAATCGACTAATCAAACTCTTTCAATTTGAAGAGCCGGACACAACATTTTTTCAAATGCAATGATTTTTATTGAGTGAACTTTTCTCGACACAACGTACAGAATGGTTCATAGAAAGGTTGTTATTCATGAATGCACACAAGCCCTCATAAGATCACAATGGCATTTTCCTCACTAAATCTTCTAGTGCACAAGCAGCAAGCAAGAAAGACGTCAACGTTAACGTGACACCTATTCTACAGTGTTCCTACATTCAGACATCCTCATCGTTTTCTCAAAGGAGCTTGAACCCACGGTCACTTTACATGTGTAGGTCCTGTCCTCGCTGTCACAACCTGGAAGGGACAGATAGCTGCTGAGTTGGAAAGTCTTGTCGAGGTGCTGAACTGCGGTGCTGGTCCAAGTCCCTTCGGTGACCGGACTCCCGTTGACCAGCCAGCTCACCTCTGCGAAGCCAATAGACATCTGCTGAGCCAGACAGACCAGGGCGGCCTGGCTGGACGAGAGCGGATTGGTGTCAGGACGGTAGAATGTCAGGACAGGAGGAGGGAGGCTGGAGCCTGGAACATGACACATGATGACAACATGAATCAGAGAAATCATCGAGAATGTTCAGATTTTGGTTTTTGACGAAAATACATTGCATTAAGATTCGGTATCAATTAATGGCTAGAAATGTTGAACTTTGGCACCTTGGATTGTAAACTTGTATCTGTTACCAATATGAAGATTGTATCTTCATATTGTATCTTGTATCTTGTATCTTCGTATTTTTTTTAGAAGTGAATAACTATGAAAAATTATTTCTAATTATGGTAGGCTAATAATCGTTGATGAAGCGTTGATGTTGTGTGAACTTAAAAGTTGCACATGTTAAAGTGGTTGGTAGACTGGTTAACCTTATGTGACCGGGTGAGCCATCTCCCTCCTGGTCACTGCATGATGCTCTGCCAGCCGTGCACAGGTTAATTGGGGGGCGGCGCTGCGTGCGTGATTTTAAAGCAGGTGTGTTGGGCACTACTCTCCCTCTTGACTCCACACTGCAGTGAGTCTGTCGGTCGGCGTGCATGCCCATGTCTCCGCGTCGCAATATTAAGTACTTGGAGTGACGGTGAACCGGAGGGGGCGAGCAGTTCGGTGGGCGCGTGCTTGGGTGCAGTAGAGCTCGGAGCGGGACGCGGTAACCAGCGTCTCCCACTCTCCCACTAGTGCTGCACTGATCCATTTGGCGTCCTGGTGTGTTCCAGTCATTGGCCACCACGACGAGGTCCACTCCTGTCCTGGTTCGCGAAGCTGTCCTGGTTCGCGAAGCTGTCCTGGTTCGCGAAGCTGTCCTGGTTCGCGAATAATCAGACGGAGAAGCTCGTACTGGCTCGGGTCGCTATACGTGGCCGCAGCTTCGGTCCAGTGTGGACACAATTCCAAACGAGTGGCTCGCCTGTCTTGGTTGTGTTTTATGTAATTGCTGCTCCTCACGCAGCAATATAAATTTTTAATAATATATTCGTTTGTTTGACTTTTGATTTGTTTCTGTTCAGCCATTCATTGGGTTAAATTAGGATTTCGTTCTTTTGTTAAGTTGTTTATACATAAATTTGTATTATTTGGTTTTGATATTTCTTTTTGTTAATAATTGTAATTGATTTCCCTTTCTTTTAACTGAGAGGTCCCAGATGTCCCCACACTGTGCCTGATCGTAATTTGTGTTTTCTTGTTTTGTACCATAGGTGCTGGGTCCCAGCGAGCGGCAGCCCTTCCCTGGTGGTGGTGTTTGACACAGTTGTGTTGCAGTGCACTGGTGGTTTTAGTTTGCATTTATCCCCTTTTGAGTTTCCTGCCGCCGTGGTAAGCCCAGCCCTGATTGGTGTCTTTTGGTTTAGTTTGCCAGTGTGGTGGTCCCATCTGGGTGCCCTTGTTCTCCCCCTGCATTACTTAGTTTTGTTATTTTAATAATTGTTAAATAAAATTTTATTCTTTTTGAAACCACGACCTCTGGACCTTGTGTGATTCCGGACCTGTGTTGGCCTTTAGAGGGCTATTTCCTGGGGTAGAGTCCCAGGTGGCGTTGTTGGCAACCTACATCACACATACACACGCATACACCAAACACCCTAACACCCGCTCACGCCACATTCTGGCGTTGACGGCAGGATCACATTAAAGGGTCGAGGCGTGGTTTCTTTTTTTTTCTCTTTCTTTTTTTGTTTGTTGTTTGGCGTATTTGGTTGTGTTTTCTTTTTTTTTTTTTTGACAGGCGAGCCTCTCGAGTGGAGAGACTATTGAGGAGCCAGGACAGCAGCGGCCGTCCCAAGAACCAGACTTTGGTATTCTGAGTATTGGTAATACCTCAGTCAGTATGGCGGATGAGGTGCAGCGATTTAGGGATTTAGTGTCACAACTAGAGGCAGACAACGAGCAGCTGCTTCAGGAGCGGGCTGCTTTCCGGGACGTGCCTGGCGGAGCTGCTGCAGGCCCCTCTGGTTCAGTTAGCCATGCCCCGTCTGCGAGTGCTGCTCCTGTCATGGAGCGGCTGGTTGTAGTTCCCAGGGACCGTAAATGCCCCGCGTTTAATGGGAAGACCGGCTTAGGGATAGCTGAGTGGACGGAGGAGATACGGGCATGCATGCGGGTTCGCCACCTTTCAGCAGCCGATCAGGCCCTCTTTGTTTTTGATCACTTGGAGGGAGAAGCCAGAGAGGAGATCAGGTTTAGGCCCCGTGTAGAGCGAGAAGATCCAGTTAAGGTTTTCGCTATTCTGAGGGAACTGTATGGCTGTGCACAGTCCTATGTAACCTTGCAGCAGGCCTTTTTCTCCAGAAGGCAGCAGGAGGGGGAGTCTCTGCAGGAGTATTCCCTGGGCCTGATGGCTTTAATGGAGCAGGTTAAACAGTGCGCACCAGATGGTATACCTAATGCTGGGGATCTTCTGCGTGACCAATTTGTAGAGCATGCTCTTGACAGTTCTCTCCGTCGAACGCTTAAACAGTATGTCCGCAACAGGCCGACAGCTTCCTTGTTGGATGTACGTAGTGAGGCTATCAGATGGGAAAGGGAGGGCCAACCAGGTGGGTTTAGGGGGCGAAGTCATTCGGTACCATCAGCTTATGGTCTCCAGTATGGGGTGCAAAGTGATTCCCATTCACGTCATCCTATTGCTCCTCCCAGGTCGGAGATGAGTGATTTAATGGAAATCTTGAACCGTCAGCAGGCCCAGCTTGACCAGCTCACACAGACCATAGCTGCTTTGCAGGCCCCACGACCACCTGGAAATTTCGTTCGCAGGGGCCCTTTGATTTGTCGAAGGTGTCAACAGCCAGGCCACATCGCACGGGAGTGCCGGGGCCCAACTGTACCTCCTCGTTCACGGGCCAATTCTTTCAGTGGTGCGAACCTTCAGGTTCCCAGGACGGCCTCCTCAGCCCATCAGCCGGAAAACTGATGCCCTCTGAGTCGGCGGGCCTCCGCTCAGATGGGGAAATCAAGGGCTCACAGGAGGAGGTGGTCGCTGATTTGATGTCATCATGTCCAACAACTGATGTTGTGTTTAGTGGTGTTCATGTCCCTTGCTTGGTCGACACTGGGTCTATGGTGTCCACCATTACTGAGAGCTTCTTTCAACAGCAGTTCTCGTCTTGGGGCCAGGATCGGCTTCGGTCTTGCAATTGGCTGCGTCTGCGTGCCGCTAACGGGTTAGATATCCCCTATGTTGGTTACCTGGAGCTTGATGTTGCATTGTGTGGAAAGGTCATTCCTGGCTGTGGAGTGCTAGTTGTTAAAGACCCCCCCGGCACCGCATCGTCTGTCCCTGGCATCTTGGGGATGAACGTCATTCGCAAGTGTTACAGAGAGCTTTTTGGTACTAATGGTCCTTCCCTGTTTGCCTTGCCACCCGTGTCACATGTTCCAGGCCCGGTCTTTGAAGCTCTGCAGAAGTACCATCAGTCTTCGGTCAAAAAGCCAAGCCCGCACACGGGCACTGTGAGGGTCAGAGGTGAGAGGACGATACGAATACCTGGTGGGGTCCTTCAGCTCGTTGCCAGCACCTGCCCTGAGCAGGCCAGTGGCCAGGCTGTACTCTTCGAGCCGTCAGGTTCTGGTCTGCCATGCGGCCTGCTTGCTTCTCCCTGTCTTGTTCAGGTCACCCGAGGCACGGTCTACATCCCGGTGGTCAATGTGGGTACGACAGATGTTCTTCTACACCCTCGGACTTGTCTTGGTTCCCTCTGTGGTGCCCAGGTGATCAGTCTACCTCGGGGTGTGACTGAAGTCAATCCAATCACAGCCAGTGTTTCTGCCCAGGGAGACGCCAGTGTAGCCCAAGACGGGCTAGCATCTGTTGACTTGGGCATATTGCCTGAGGAAGACCAGAGGGAGGTGAGGTCATTGTTGCAGCGGTACCATTCAGTCTTTTCCACTCATGATGGTGACCTGGGGTGTTCAAATCTCATATCACACCACATACCACTGTTGGATGACGCACCAGTCCGGCAGCGTTACCGCCGCGTCCCTCCCTCTGAGTACGAAGAAGTAAAGTCTCACATTAACCAACTTCTTGAGGCCAAAATCATTAGGGAAAGTTGCAGTCCCTTTGCGTCGCCGATTGTTCTGGTCAGGAAGAAGGATGGTAAACTTCGATTGTGTGTAGACTATCGCTTGTTGAATGCTAAGACCCGGAAGGATGCGTTCCCTCTCCCTCGCATCGAGGAGAGTTTGGATTTGCTTTGTGGTGCTCGTTGGTTTTCCACGATAGATCTGGCTAGCGGGTACAACCAGGTTCCAGTTGCAGAGGACGACAAACCCAAAACAGCGTTCTGTACACCGTTTGGACTTTTTGAGTTTAATCGGATGCCATTTGGGTTATGCAATGCCCCGAGCACCTTTCAGCGGTTAATGCAGAGAATGTTCGGAGGCCAGCAAGGTCAGTCCTTGCTTCTTTACCTAGACGATATCATAGTCTTCTCCTCGTCGGTCAGTGAGCACTTGCAACGACTGGAGGCCGTTCTGGGCCGGCTCCAGCAAGAAGGCTTGAAAGTTAAGCGGGAGAAATGTGCATTCTTTCGGCAGCAGGTCAATTATTTGGGGCATGTCATCTCCAGCCAGGGTGTCTCCACCGACCCTGCTAAAATCGAGGCCGTGGCAGAGTGGCCACGACCACGTCAAGTGGTTGAGTTGCGGTCATTTCTTGGTTTCGCGAGTTACTACCGGCGTTTTGTAGAGGGCTTCGCAAAACTGGCTGCCCCCCTCCACAAGCTGGTGGCGACTCTTGCTGGCACGAAGTCTAGGAGAGGGTCAGGACAGGTCTTGGGTGATGCTTGGACATCCCACTGCGAGGAGAGTTTTGAGGCCCTTAAGTCTAGGCTGATTTCCGCTCCTGTGTTGAACTATGCCGATTTCTCACGTCCCTTCATTCTGGAGATTGATGCGAGTTATAGTGGTTTGGGGGCCGTCCTTTCCCAGGAGACAGAAAATGGCGTAAGACCGGTGGCTTATGCTAGCAGAGGCCTTCGGCCCACGGAGCGCAACATGAGCAACTACAGCTCGATGAAACTGGAGTTCTTGGCACTTAAGTGGGCCATGTCTGAAAAATTCCGTGACTATCTGCTGGGGCACAAGTGTGTTGTCTTCACAGACAACAACCCACTGAGTCATCTTCGTTCGGCCAAGCTCGGGGCTACCGAGCAGCGATGGGCTTCACAGCTTGCCATCTTCGACTTTGAAATAAAGTATCGTTCAGGTCGCAGCAATAAAAATGCAGACGCACTCTCCCGTAAGCCTGAGGTTGTATCCAGCGCCACCGAACAACTTGCGCCTGGTACAGCAGTTCCCAAGGTCCTTCAGGAAGCGTCAGGTCCAGTGTCGGGGGTGACGCTGACCCAGTCCATTGTCTCTGTCCTCCCAGGCCATTCCACTGTCGACATTGGCTCCTTGCAGGAGGCTGATCCCCTCCTGAAGGAGGTCCTGTCTTTCTGGAAGAGACAAATCCAGCCTTCTGCAGCTGAACGGCGTCAGTTGTCACGAGCCGTCATGGCCGTGTTACGCCAGTGGGACCGCCTGGTTGAACATGAGGGGGTGCTGCATCGCCGGATCTTCCACCCTGATGGTGGAGAGGAGATTTTTCAGCTTCTCCTACCAGCCATTCTCAAAGAGGAAACCTTGACACAACTTCACCAACAGCATGGTCATCAGGGCATTGAACGGACCACCGAATTGGTCAGGCGCCGTTGCTATTGGCCAGGAATGTCCTCAGACATAAAGAGATGGGTACAAGAATGCGAACGTTGTCAAGTTGCAAAAGACTCTGGCTCGACACCACATAGCTTCATGGGCCATTTGTTGGCATCCAGGCCAAACGAGATTGTGGCTGTGGATTTCACGCTGCTGGAACCTTCCCAGAGTGGCATTGAAAATGTTCTTGTCATGACCGATGTCTTTAGCAAATTCTCTATAGCTGTTCCCACCCGGGATCAGCAGGCTTCTACTGTTGCCCAGGTTTTGTTGAATGAATGGTTCTACCGATATGGTGTCCCGAGTCGCATTCACTCAGACCAAGGTCGTTGCTTTGAGAGTCGGTTGATCCAACAACTTTGCTGCTTGTATGGTGTCACCAAATCCCGCACCACTCCATACCATCCTGCTGGGAATGGGCAGTGCGAACGGTTCAATCGAACGCTCCATAATCTGCTTCGCACCCTACCAGCATCACGGAAACGGGACTGGGCCTCTTGCTTGCTACAGCTGCTTTTCAGCTATAACAGCACGCCTCATCAGGGAACCGGAGAATCCCCCTTCTTCTTGATGTTTGGGCAAGAGCCACAGCTCCCCATTGACTTCCTTCTCGGTCGGGTCAAGGACCCTGTTCCAGGCGAGGTACAGGATTGGATCATTGAGCATCAATCGAGACTCGAGATAGCATTCGAGGGTGCTAGGGAGCGGCTGTTAGCCGCTGCAGGCCGCCGAAAGGAGCGGCATGATCAGAAGGTCAGAGAGGTGCCACTCCAGGTCGGTCAGTTGGTATATGTGCGGGACCATGGTGTTAGGGGTCGGCACAAGATCCAGGACATCTGGAGTTCTTTGGTCTACCAAGTGGTGAAAGCTTCAGGTCAGGGAGCAGTTTACACCGTTGCTCCTGTGGAGGCTTTACATCAAGTGCGGACAGTACACCGTGACATGTTGAAGGCTATAGTCAGGCCAGAGCCACTTGCGCCACCTCTAGAGGGGCAACCTCCCCCAGCTTTGCTGGAAGCTGATAGCGACTCTTCTGCTGGTGATCTTTACCTGTTGGTTCCAGAAACCCCGTTGCCCCTCACCCCAGTAGTGCCAAGCTCAGTTGACCCCTCAGGCCACCTTTTGAGAGGCCGACAAGAAGGTGGGTCCAGCTCCGGTACAGCTCCACAGCTGGGAGGTCCTGGACCAGTCCCTTGGCGCTCACCTAGAGAGCAACCAAGTTTTAGTCAACAGGCTCCGCGTCGTACACCTCGTTCAACTGCTGGTCAGCACCCAAATGTCTATCGCCTTCCACGCTCTGCCGGTCAGGTAGATGACGTTGTTGGTGAGCGGCCCATGCTTAACGCTCAGTCTGCTTATTTTAGGCCTTGGAGCTGAGGTTTGGTCGAGGTTCATCGTTGGGGCACCGATGAAAATAAAGGGGGGGTAGATGTGACCGGGTGAGCCATCTCCCTCCTGGTCACTGCATGATGCTCTGCCAGCCGTGCACAGGTTAATTGGGGGGCGGCGCTGCGTGCGTGATTTTAAAGCAGGTGTGTTGGGCACTACTCTCCCTCTTGACTCCACACTGCAGTGAGTCTGTCGGTCGGCGTGCATGCCCATGTCTCCGCGTCGCAATATTAAGTACTTGGAGTGACGGTGAACCGGAGGGGGCGAGCAGTTCGGTGGGCGCGTGCTTGGGTGCAGTAGAGCTCGGAGCGGGACGCGGTAACCAGCGTCTCCCACTCTCCCACTAGTGCTGCACTGATCCATTTGGCGTCCTGGTGTGTTCCAGTCATTGGCCACCACGACGAGGTCCACTCCTGTCCTGGTTCGCGAAGCTGTCCTGGTTCGCGAAGCTGTCCTGGTTCGCGAAGCTGTCCTGGTTCGCGAATAATCAGACGGAGAAGCTCGTACTGGCTCGGGTCGCTATACGTGGCCGCAGCTTCGGTCCAGTGTGGACACAATTCCAAACGAGTGGCTCGCCTGTCTTGGTTGTGTTTTATGTAATTGCTGCTCCTCACGCAGCAATATAAATTTTTAATAATATATTCGTTTGTTTGACTTTTGATTTGTTTCTGTTCAGCCATTCATTGGGTTAAATTAGGATTTCGTTCTTTTGTTAAGTTGTTTATACATAAATTTGTATTATTTGGTTTTGATATTTCTTTTTGTTAATAATTGTAATTGATTTCCCTTTCTTTTAACTGAGAGGTCCCAGATGTCCCCACACTGTGCCTGATCGTAATTTGTGTTTTCTTGTTTTGTACCATAGGTGCTGGGTCCCAGCGAGCGGCAGCCCTTCCCTGGTGGTGGTGTTTGACACAGTTGTGTTGCAGTGCACTGGTGGTTTTAGTTTGCATTTATCCCCTTTTGAGTTTCCTGCCGCCGTGGTAAGCCCAGCCCTGATTGGTGTCTTTTGGTTTAGTTTGCCAGTGTGGTGGTCCCATCTGGGTGCCCTTGTTCTCCCCCTGCATTACTTAGTTTTGTTATTTTAATAATTGTTAAATAAAATTTTATTCTTTTTGAAACCACGACCTCTGGACCTTGTGTGATTCCGGACCTGTGTTGGCCTTTAGAGGGCTATTTCCTGGGGTAGAGTCCCAGGTGGCGTTGTTGGCAACCTACATCACACATACACACGCATACACCAAACACCCTAACACCCGCTCACGCCACACTTAGAAAAGAATTCAAATGAAATAGATAACAAATAACGCTTACCTTCAGAATTATAATTGTAATAAAAGCAAATAATTGAACAGATAACACTTATTTTACACCACAGTAAAGTTACTAAGTGGTAGTAGTGTACTAAGCCTTGAAGGCGTAAAAAGAAAACGAAAAAAAACGTAATGTTTTCGAAAACAGTAAATGCAGATACCTTGATACATATGTTCAAAAGGAATACGAAAATAAACCTTTACAATGGTGAATAAGTAACCATGAATCAATACTTACCAGTTACGATCACCTTGGTGCCTGCTCCGAATACCACAGTGATTCAGTTTGTATACATGGCCGTACAAAAACCTCCTGACTTGTTGAAGGCGGTGGAGCCACCCTCTCTGTGATGCCTTTCCCAGGAATAACAGGTAGAAACCGGTTTAATCCAGTGAAATCCAAGTAAGAGTCTGTCCTTGCCACGTGGTAAATTAAAATTCCATTTCCAATAAATGCAAAAAATAATCAATGAGTCCTTTTGTTCATCTTTGAGTCACCATCCAGTTCCTTTGGTAGATGAAAGATCCACCGAAGTCCAACGTGTAATTGTCTCCAACTATAAATAAACACAAATTGTGGTAAATAGTTAAATGAGTGCCTACTATCATTATAATGAGCTGTGTGCAAAAAATACAAAACGATCTCTTCAACGAAGAACATGAAGCAGAAGTGAGGCTTTTATGAAGTGGGGTTCTTCATGAATAACACACACCTCCTCCTCTATATTACACCCAGTTATAGTAAGAACAGATCCAATGATTTCGCCTCTTCAGTAATATTATTGATCAGTCGAAGGAGAAGCATCCAAAGGGGTTCAAGTAGAATACATGTATGAATCTAAGACTAACCAGGGGAGTAGAGGTCAGCACGTGTTGATCACACCTGTCTCCTGAATCACAATACACTCCCATCTTCCACCATGCACTGCATTCATTTAATTACTACAGCTCAAATGACTGTAGTGTACAAACTAACGGTTAAGAATTCTGTGTTGTTTTCTTTCTTTTTCTTGTTGCAAAAACATAAATCATGTGTGATTTCCATCAGCCACTTGCCCGAACATTATCAAATGTATTTTTTATAAACTCATGAATAATCATATTTCATGTGTTTAGATGTAGGGTAATCCAGTGACTGCAGGTATAACCCTATCTGAAAGGTTCTGGGCTCAATCCCCTTTGGCCTATACCTGTCAACATCCTTGAGAAACATGCCTAGTCCTTCATTCTCCCTAATGACCCGTTTCTGTTCACTGTGAGGTGCTTTACATTAGTGGATGTAATAGCAGCACATTTCACATTAGTGTCCATCAAGGAAGGGTTTGAGGTTTTCATTAAATAAATCCGTCATGTGAGAATGTCAGAAATGGTTGGTCATGAAGGCTTCACACTGTGCCTCTGTCTGAGAGAGCAGAAAAGCAGAAGTGCTCTGGGAAGAGGTTTTTGTCATTGTGTAAATCACTGTGATACGTATTCTTTAGCAGAATTATCCCATGTTTTACAGTAATAAACTGCTGAGTCTCCTTCCTCCACATTATTGATGATCAAGCGATAGTCAGACCCGGACTGACTAGTAGATGTGAAATGAGGTGCGGAGAATCCAGAACCATATTTTACATCGGTCCAGGTATGGAAAAAACGTAGTATATACTGAGGAACTCCTCCAGGTATCTGTTTATACCAGCGAGCAGAATTAATAACACTCCCCAGGTTACAGTCGATGGAGGCCGTCTGTCCTCTGGTCAGCGTCACAACAGGAGGCTGCTGTGTCACCACAGTCACAGCGCTCACACCTGGAGGAGAAAGCAAAGCAGAAAGCAGGGAGCCGTGAGAGATGAAGAACTGATGCTGATCAACGGGACATGAGGCCAGAGCTGCAGTGAAGCAGCCTCCTCCTTACATGTGAGAGCGGCCAGGAGAGAGCAGAGAGTCCCCAGCATGTTGTCAGTGTGGAGCGGGAAGGTCTCTGGCTGTCCAGCTGAGAGGTGAGCAGGGTTACGGGTGTGAGGAGAGGAGGAGGAGAGGAGGAGAGGCACAAGAACGGCCGGCTTATAAACACACCCAGACAGAGGAGGGGAGGAGCTTTCACCGCACTACTGAGGATGGAACTTCATGTCATGTGTTGTACTCAATCCTCTCTCCTTGGCTGCACATGGATGTGATGAGTGAAAGGGTCAAAGGTCAGAGCTGTCCCGTTAGGATTGAGTATGTTCCATGCAACACGCATGTGGTCATGAATGTGGAGAATCACCTTGTTATTGCACGCCAGTGTCTGCCTTCAACTAAGAAATCAGCCGTTCTGATCGATGAGTGAAGGTTAACAGACATTTGATATGAGGCTGTGTGAGAAGGAGAAGGAGGAGGAAGAGGAGGGACTCTGGGAACAGGAAGAGGAGCCTCAGGTAGAGCTCAATGCACTGATGCACCTCCATGGAGGCTGAGTTACTGGATGAATGAAACGTTCAAATGGACGTCAAATACGTTGGGACTTCTAAACATGTTCAAAGATCATTTGGCAGTTGACAACACAACAAGTTTCCATAGTTGACTTGGCCATCGCTTCTGTTCTGTTTCCATCAAGCTTAGTCTAGTTTGTTTCATCATGTGACACATAGACACATGCACGTGTACGCACACACACACACACACACACGCACACACACACACACACACACACACACACACACACACACACTTCCATACTTAAGTATTAAGGCCTTATCCTTAACTAGCACTGCCCTTGTAAGAGTGAAACAAGACTTCACCTCATAATTTACATAAAGCTATTCATGAAGCGACGAGGCCACCAGGTGCATCCTGGGAACTAGATGGACGATGTGGGCAGGGATGCTTCACTGACTAGGGTGACACTATTATTTACACGCTTACGTTTAGTATAATGTTATAAATATTATTCACATTCTACGTTCAATCTTTTTTTCTGAACAGTTGATATCTGAAGTGATTCTTACACACACCAGCAGATGGCAGCACTTCTCAGCCTTTGGGGAGAAAAGTTCAAGGTTGTTCCCTCTGTGAACCTAGCGTTCATTTCCACAGCATAACAACATATCGCATCTTTTATCAAGTCAAGAAATCGACTAATCAAACTCTTTCAATTTGAAGAGCCGGACACAACATTTTTTCAAATGCAATGATTTTTATTGAGTGAACTTTTCTCGACACAACGTGCAGAAAGGTTCATAGAAAGGTTGTTATTCATGAATGCACACAAGCCCTCATAAGATCACAATGGCATTTTCCTCACTAAATCTTCTAGTGCACAAGCAGCAAGCAAGAAAGACGTCAACGTTAACGTGACACCTATTCTACAGTGTTCCTACATTCAGACATCCTCATCGTTTTCTCAAAGGAGCTTGAACCCACGGTCACTTTACATGTGTAGGTCCTGTCCTCGCTGAAGTCACCTCGAAGGGACAGATAGCTGCTGAGTTGGAAAGTCTTGTCGAGGTGCTGAACTGCGGTGCTGGTCCAAGTCCCTTCGGTGACCGGACTCCCGTTGAGCAGCCAGCTCACCTCTGCGAAGCCAATAGACATCTGCTGAGCCAGACAGACCAGAGCGGCCTGGCTGGACGAGAGCGGATTGGTGTCAGGACGGTAGACTGTCAGGACAGGAGGAGGGAGGCTGGAGCCTGGAACATGACACACGATGACAACATGAATCAGAGAAATCATCGAGAATGTTCAGATTCAGTTTTTTACGAAAATACATTGCATTAAGATTCGGTATCAATTAATGGTTAGAAATGTTTTACTTTGGCACATTGGATTGTAAACTTGTATCTGTTACCAATATTAAGATTGTATCTCGATGTAATGCAGAAAAATACATAGGCCTAATTATTTTAGAAGTGAATAATTATGAACAATTATTTCTAATTATGGTAGCCTAGGCTAATAATCGTTTTGACAACAATGAAGCGTTGATGTTGTGTGAACTTAAAAGTTGCACATGTTAAAGTGGTTGGTAGACTGGTTAACCTTAGAAAATAATTTAAATGAAATAGATAACAAATAACGCTTACCGTCAGAATTATAATTATAATAAAAACAAATAATTTAACAGATAACACTTATTTTACACCACTGTTTCTAAGCCTTGAAGGCGTAAAAATAAAACGAAAAAAACGTAATGTTTTCGAAAACAGTAAATGCAGATACCTTGATACATATGTTCATAAGGAATAAAATAAATCTTTACAATGGTGAATAAGTAACCATGAATCAATACTTACCAGTAACGATCGCCTTGGTGCCTCCTCCGAATACCACAGTGATTCAGTTTGTATACATGGCCGTACAAAAACCTCCTGACTTGTTGAAGGCGGTGGAGCCACCCTCTCTGTGATGCCTTTCCCAGGAATAACTGGTAGAAACCGGTTTAATCCAGTGAAATCCAAGTAAGTGTCTGTCCTGAGTCCTTGCTACATGGTAAATTAAAATTCCATTTCCAATAAATGCTAAAATGATCAATGAGTCCTTTAGTTCATCTTTGAGTCACCATCCAGTTCCTTTGGTAGATGAAAGATCCACAGAAGTCCAACGTTTAATTGTCTCCAACTATAAATGAACAGAAATTGTGGTAAATAGTTAAATGAGTGCCTACTATCATTATAATGAGCTGTGTGTAAAAAATACAAAACGATCTCTTCAACATAACGTTACCATGAAGAACATGAAGCAGAAGTGAGGCTTTTATGAAGTGGGGTTCTTCATGAATAACAGACACCTCCTCCTCTATATTACACCCAGTTATAGTAAGAACAGATTCAATGATTTAGCCTCTTCAGTAATATTATTGATCAGTCAAAGAAGCAGCATCCCAAAGGGTTTATGTAGAATACATATTTGAGTCTAAGACTAACCAGAGGAGTAGAGGTCAGCACGTGTTGATCACACCTGTCTCCTGAATCACAATACACTCCCATCTTCCACCATGCACTGCATTCATTTAATTACTACAGCTCAAATGACTGTAGTGTACAAACTAACGGTAAAGAATTCTGTGTTGTTTTCTTTCTTTTCCTTTTTGCAAAAACATAAATCATGTGTGATTTCCATCAGCCACTTGCCCGAACATTATCAAATGTATTTTTTATAAACTCATGAATGATCATATTTCATGTATTTATATGTAGGGTAATCCAGTGACTGCAGGAGGTAGACCCCTATCCGAAAGGTTCTGGGCTCAATCCCCTTTAGCCTACCTGTAAACATCCTTGAGAAGCATGCCTAGTCCTTCATTCTCCCTAATGACCCGTCTCTGTTCACTGTGAGGTGGTTGACATTAGTGGATGTCACAGCAGCACAGTTCACATTAGTGTCTATCAAGGAAGGGTTTGAGGTTTTCATTAAATAAATCCGTCATGTGAGAATGTCAGAAATGGTTGGTCATGAAGGCTTCACACTGTGCCACCATCAGATAGAGCAGAAAAGCAGAAGTGCTCTGGGAACAGGTTTTTGTCATGGTGTAAATCACTGTGATACGTGTTCTTTAGCAGAATTATCCCATGTGGTACAGTGATACACTGCTGAGTCTCCTTCCTCCACATTATTGATGATCAAGCGACAATCAGAATTGGTCTGACAAGTAGATGTGAAATGAGGAGCTGAGAATCCAGAACCGTATGTCACATCGTCCCAGGTTTTGTGAAATTGCAGTACATACTGAGGAACTCCTCCAGGTTTCTGTTTATACCAGCGAGCAGTTCGATCAGTAACACTCCCCAGGTTACAGTCGATGGAGGCCGTCTGTCCTCTGGTCAGCGTCACAACAGGAGGCTGCTGTGTCACCACAGTCACAGCGCTCACACCTGGAGGAGGAAGCAAAGCAGAAAGCAGGGAGCCGTGAGAGATGAAGAGCTGATGCTGATCAACGGGACATGAGGCCAGAGCTGCAGTGAAGCAGCCTCCTCCTTACATGTGAGAGCGGCCAGGAGAGAGCAGAGAGTCCCCAGCATGTTGTCAGTGTGGAGCGGGAAGGTCTCTGGCTGTCCAGCTGAGAGGTGAGCAGGGTTACGGGTGTGAGGAGAGGAGGAGGAGAGGAGGAGAGGCACAAGAACGGCCGGCTTATAAACACACCCAGACAGAGGAGGGGAGGAGCTTTCACCGCACTACTGAGGATGGAACTTCATGTCATGTGTTCTCAATCCTCTCTCCTTGGCTGCACATGGATGTGATGAGTGAAAGGGTCAAAGGTCAGAGTTGTCCTGTTAGGATTGAGTATGTTCCATGCAACACGCATGTGGTCATGAATGTGGAGAATCACCTCTTGTTATTGCACGTCAGTGTCTGCCTTCAACTAAGAAATCAGCCGTTAACCCTAACCCGATGAGTGAAGGTTAACAGACATTTGATATGAGGCTGTGTGAGAAGGAGAAGGAGGAGGAAGAGGAGGGACTCTGGAAACAGGAAGAGGAGCCTCAGGTAGAGCTCAATGCACTGATGCACCTCCATGGAGGCTGAGTTACTGGATGAATGAAACATTCAAATGGACGTCAAATACGTTGGGACTTCTAAACATGTTCAAAGATCATTTGGCAGTTGACAACACAACAACTTTCCATAGTTGACTTGGTCAACTATGGAACTAGTTTGTTTCATCATGTGACACATAGACACATGCATGTGTACGCGCACACACACACACGCACACACGCACACACACAGACACACACATACCCATACTCTGTTCAAGTATCAAGGCGTGCTGGCCCTAGTATTATCTAGCCCTCCCCGTGTAAGAGTGAAAGAAGACTTCCCCATATCATTTACATAAAGCTAATTATGAAGCCACGAGGCCACCAGGTGCATCCTGGGAACTAGATTGCAGAGGGGGCAGGAACGCTTCAGTCAGTGACTAGGGTGAAACTTAATTTCCATTCGGTTTGTTTATTTTATTTTTAACTTCAGTCATCGTCTCCAGTCTGACTCTTGTAGGCCTATGGAATAAGAAGAGCCAAAGGATACACATAGTCTTTTGTTTTTACCAATGTTACCGAATGATCGTATATCTTCTATCTTCCAGAAATAGATTTGAAGTGATGGTGTAAGTTGAGTTTTCCACGTTCGAACAACTCACATGGGAGACCAGGGAGAATATTCGGACCATGCAATAACACGGCTCACCAGCAGATGGCAGCCTTTCTCAGCTTTTGAGGGAGAACAGCTTAACTCTTATTTTACCTCTGCGTGTTCCTTATCTTGAATCTTTAGTTGGCGCTAGAAATAAGCGCAAAAAAGCACATGTTGTGTTTTTTTGTATAGAACACACATAGCCTACACACTGACTCTCTCACACACACACACACACACACACTCTCTCTCTCTCTCTCTCTCTCTCTCTCTCTCTCTCTCTCTCTCTCTCTCTCTCTCTCTCTCTCTCTCTCTCTCTCTCTCACACACACACACACACACACACAAACACACACACACACACACACACGCACGCACGCACGCACGCACGCACGCACGCACACGCAATCGCGCGCGCTCCAAAGAATCGAAACCCAGGGACCAGCGACGGTGCCATCCCAATTCCAACATGATCGGGTACCTTGGCCGGATGTGGTTGATCAGATCAGTCTGTGGCCGTTTATATTTAACGCAAATATGTACGACGATTTGAAGCGAGGTCATTGGACAACGACGTGAAAAGGAGACGATCGTAAAAGCCAAGGTTGTTTGATAACCAACGGAACTGGCACGTTGCCAAACGCCTGGTGCAGTCGACATCAATGAAACGATGTGAATAAGGGAATCGCTCCTCGACCAGAGTGGCGATTAAGTAAACCCGTGTCGAAAGAAAACAGCGCTCCAAGCAAGTCTATGCACTGAAAGCGAATGTTGCAGGACTCCGTAAAAAAACATCGTGAGCAGAATGTAAAGGACAACAACATCTGCATCCTGATCCGTGTGAGCAGAGCGTGGATGAGGACAGTCGGACCCGGGATGTCTACTGGGATAAAACGCTGCGCACTCCGTGGTCCCCATCACCGTAACGCATGAGCCCACGGTGCAGAATGTACACACTCGTTGTGTTTTAGGGTGATTTCGTTTGTGTGTAACATCACCCCATTGACACAGTGAAGAGGATGCCTCTGGCCCTTTATGCGATTGCCATGTCTTCAGCGTTTTTCAATCCCAGTTTTGCCTTCAGTTCCCACTTTGATACAGGTAAGGGCGAGTGACACACACGATGGACGATGCACTGTAGTCAAATGGGGTGCCGTTATTGTGATGCCTTGTCGTGTCTTATTACCATAGGCCTACGTTATATCACACTGGATACATTGATTTGGATATATGCTCCGATCAATGTTGTGCAATGCCATTCATTGTACACCAGTCATTGCTACCAATGTGACGTTCAGATGACAAGCTGCTCTTCCAAGATCTACGCAGAAATAGGATGTTATTTACCAAGCCCTTAAGTTTGGCGATAAAAGGGTTAAGAGTTGTACCCGCACTGGTTCCGCATTGGTTCAGCACGTACACCCATGCAGCTGTGAGTTTTAGTTGTGTGTGTGTGTGTGTGTGTGTGTGTGTGTGTGTGTGTGTGTGTGTGTGTGTGTGTGTGTGTGTGTGTGTGTGTGTGTGTGCATATGCTGGCGAGAGTGTGTGTGCGTGCATGTGTGTGTGTGTGTGTGTGTGTGTGTGTGTGTGTGTGTGTGTGTCTAAAACATATAGGTAGATATATTAGCCTTATAAATAAATAAATAAATATATATATTTATTTATTTATAAGGTTGATAATAATCGCAATGACCTGATCAGAGGTGTAACCTGCCACCTTAGACGATCTACCTACAGAGACCACGGTGTTGTCTTCCTCCTCCTGCTTCGTATGCAGTAAGCAGGCCTGCGTGTCCCTGGGTGACAGCAGGGACTATAGGGGCTGCTGCAGTATAGGGGGCCGAGTGTGCTTCAAATGGTAGCCAGGAAAGCCTCAATGTTGGCTTGAACAACAGAATACATTACTCGTTGTGTGTGTGTGTGTGTGTGTATAAACATGACCCCCCCCCCCCCCCAGCCTTCCACTTGCCCCCCTGGTGTGCTGAGCATGCAATGAAAGTCAGAGAAGGGCTTTACGTTTTATTTATATTATTCTTTGTCTGGTGTGTGTGTGTGTGTGTGTGTGTGTGTGCCTGTGTGGGTTTGTACGTGCATGCATACATGTGTGTGCATGCCTGCATGTGTGCATACATAAAGGCATCTATGTGTGTGTGTGTGTGTGTGTGTGTGTGTGTGTGTGTAAATTCATGTCTTTGGTTACGTCTGTAAAAATATGTGATGAGTCTATCTTTATATCCTCCTCGAGAAGAATATGAAGAAACAGCAATGAAACAGAACAACCATGACATTACTCAGTGTTTATCAAACAGATCCCATGATAGGTTGATAAAAAAAACACATCTCTGCACTACTAAACTGGTTTGATTTGATAGATGGGGTCTTGCATTTGTGGATGTCGTTTGTCATGGCGATGTCATACATAGCTTCAGAAGAGCAGCCCATCGCTAGCACTTTGTTCACTGACTCGCTAGCAATGGGATTGAGAATCAATGTTGCCTAGGTGATAGAAAGGGGCGTGTCAGAAGGAACCAATGAGTGCCATGCCAACACTTCCCACCACTACCCACAAATTATGAAGGACAGAACAGTACAGGAGAAAATCATCATTATTAATGGATTATTATTATTTATTACTAATTATTATCATCCGTCCATGCTGGTTACGCATGTTTGTAAAGATTAAAACATATTAAACAACCTTATTTTGTATAATATGAATATAATATAAATCATTCTGAATGAAGCGGGCCAAAGTTAACGGTTGCTTGTAATGGCTGGCTGGGGGACCTGTGGCCTTGGCTCAGACTTCTACAAGACAGATGATATGATGGTTCTATTAATTACTGGGAAATCTCCTGCACTTAGAGGCCGCAGTAGCTGGTAGGAACCACTCAAGCCCGTCTCCCCAGAGATGAGTCCACAGTTCTGTAACTACATTCACAGTTATTAGCTGCACGGTATGGTTGATTTGAATGAGCGATATTGAGTGATGAGTTGTTGGATAAACAACTGTGCGTGTTTATGTGTGCACGTGTCTGCACGTGCACCCTTATGTGGGTGCAAGTGTGTGAGTGCGCGTGTGTGTGTGTGTGTGTGTGTGTGTGTGTGTGTGTGTGTGTGTGTGTGGTTGTTGTGTGTGTGTGTGTGTGGGCTTTTGTGTGTTTGTTTGTGTGTGTGTGTGTGTGTGCGTGTGTGTGTGTGTGTGTGTGTGCGTGCAAGTGCGTGAATGCATGTGTGTGCATGTGTGCGTGTGTAAGTGACATTAAATGCAATTGTTTGGGACAAATGTTTATATTTGAAGCAGCACGCTAAAGCCAGAGATAGGAGAAATGTCTGTTGTAGGGGTAGTCGTGGCCATAAGGACAGATGAATGATTTAGAAGTCACACTTGGAGTGAGGCCATCCCTCACATCTACACCTGTTAAGGAACACGCTTTAATGAACCTCTCCTCTGGGGTTATGCACCGTGACAGAGGGAGAGAGAAAGTGGTGGAGAGAGAGGGAGGGTGACAAGGAGAGAAACAAAAAAGTGTGGGTGCGAGATAGGGGAGAGAGAAGGAGAGAGAGAAAGTGTGCGAGACAGAGTGAAAGAGGGAAAAACAAGGAGAGAGAAGGGGGGAGAAGGAGAGAGAAGGAGGGTGAGCAAGTGGGAGAGAGAGGGCGAGGGAAAGGGGGAGAGGAGAGACAAAGAGAGGAAATGCGAGAGAGAGAGAGAGAGAGAGAGAGAGAGAGAGAGAGAAAGAGAACAAAATAGAGAAAGAGAAGTAGTGAAAGAGAGAGAGTGGGGGAGGGGGTGACAACCTTCATTACATGGGGCTACCTGAGTGCACTGAGCTAGCTTGGGGTTAGCCGTTTTCACCACCGGGAAAGAGAGTTGCCCTGCGCTCACCGCCGCTCACGCTTCAGCACCACGGAGAGCTCTCCGCCCCACGGCTGCACCGAGAAGCCGGCAGACATTAGCTGTGGCTAGCAGTTGACCAATCGCACACGTGTGCGTGTGCACGAGTGTCTCTGCAGCTGTGTGAGGCCTGCTCCACCAAGGAGGCCTGCTGCATCCATACTATCACCCTTTAAGGGTCACTTGACTTGCCAGTAGCGGCTCCAGAGCTATCAATCAGCAGTCTGTCGACGCAGCGGCCGGGGTCCGACCGCCGCCGCGCTCTGTCCTTCAGCTGTGTCCTGGTGGTGCGCAAGTGTATTCACTACGTCAACACGCAGCCACGCGGGCACACCGCGCTATGCAATGCTATCACGCCATGTATACACTTTTGTGTGCGCGTTGGATTCCTACCATCCGAGCAACGGGGAGTTCGCTGTTGACTCCGGTTCGCTGCGGCCCGGCTTGTTACTGATGACACCATGGAGTGGCTCGACACATTTAAACATGAAACGCTGGCTAAGCTAATGTTCAACTGACCAAGTATAAAAGGTATTGTTCCCAAAGGCCGCCCGTTTGGGAAGCTTGTATGGGAACAGACTGGGGTTTTAAATAGTGTGGGATGTGTGGTGTAAAGGTCACAGGAAGTGTGTGCGTGCGCGTGGGGAGGGGAGTGCAGTTGGTAAATTATGATTTGAATGTGTTGTAGATAATAGATGCCAATACATCTATTATCTGTGTGCTGCTTTCTTATTGATCATATAATGAGCTATCTAACTAAGTGACTCATTGACTAACTAGCTACCTAGCTAACTGAATAACAATCTAAATATCGAACCAGCTAGCTTGCTAACTAATTAACTATGTACCTAAGCAATTAGCTATCTAACTAGCTACCTAACAGACTAACTGACTAACTAACCGACCAACCATCGAACCAGCTAGCTTGCTAACTAATTAACTATGTACCTAAGCAATTAGCTATCTAACTAGCTACCTAACAGACTAACTGACTAACTAACCGACCAACCATCGAACCAGCTAGCTAGCTAACCGAAAGGAAGACACATGAGGCAACGACCAACTTGGGCGAGTGAGTGTTCCCTGCAGAAGCCTCGTTCCTGCCAGGATGACAGCCCTGCAGCTCGGCCTGCTCCCCTGGGCCTCCCCTCCGAGTTAACGACATAATGACACTCATCACCGCCTCTCTCTCTCGCTCTCTCTCTCTCTCTCTCTCTCCCTCCCTCCTTCTCTCCCTTCCTCTTTATCCCAGGCCTTGTAAGCCCTCTGACATCTGCAATTATTTTCACTAAATGTGAGCTGAAACACATCCCAGCTAAATGGCTTTGTAGTTCTGCTATATTTCCGTATGACTTCAGTGTTTGCTTGACTTTATTTGTGCGTGCGTTAATCTCGTTTATCACGTGACCGTTCACATTGTGTGTGTGTGTGTGTGTGTGTGTGTGTGTGTCTTTGAGACGGTGTGTATGCATGTGTGTAGGTGGTGTATTGGGTGTTGGTGCCTAGAGAAGGCTACCGATGAGCTTAGAGAAGGCCTCAAGAGCAGTACTGCAGTATGTCCTGTCCTGTTCCTTTCTCACAGTAACCCGTGTGCTTCCTCTATGAAAGAAAAAACAGTGCAAACATTGCATGGAGCATTATTTTCCAATCACTACAGACATCCAACAGCAATATATACCAGTACTGGGCCGTGCCATACCAATACATGGCATTGGTTGGTTTGGTAATGGTTTTATTAATGCTTGACAAAAGTGCAATGTTTATAATGTTGACCTGCAATGCAATCCTTGATCTAATGAGAATTGCGTTGTCCCATATTCATTGTAATCTGCTGGGGAGGACCTACAGGATAATTCAGGACACTGCACCCTGTGACCAATGCATTGTGAACTCTGGTGTGCCACTGGGCTCTATCATTGGGCCTCTATCTATGCTGTACCTGCATACCCCACAAGGGGGCCATACATTCTCATATTAGTATATGGCAGCAGTTTTCTATTGTGAAACTGTCAATACAGTCAATTGATGTGTGTCCTCAATCACTGTGTACAATGCGTGTGATGCCTAGACCTTGATGTTTTTTGTAAGTGGCAGTTAGTGCAGTTCCTTCATCCGTGTTGCTCTCTCTCTCTCTACCTTCAAATTCAAATCATATGGCTCAACAACAGGCGTGGGGAATGTACATTGACAAACATTGAGGCAAAAGCATGATACAAAGTCCTCTCTGTCTCTCTTTGTGATACCCTGTCCTTGTAACTCAACATATTTGAATAGTAGTGACCATTGCGGGGCATTGGGCAAAGCACAGCGTGTAGATCTTAGTCTCAGGCACCATGTGTCGGAGCAGTGGTCTTACCTGCCTCGTCTGCACAGCAACAGCAATGCTCTGACTCGCTGGGGTATGCTTTTTTTATGAGCTTGAGCATGAAAGCTAAGATAACACTGCGCTTAACACGCCATCACATTATCGCCAACATATTATCACCAACACACACACACACACTTTCTAACACACACACACACACACAGACACAGACGCAGGCACAGACACACGGATACAGGCACACAGACACACACACGGATGCACACACGAATGTCCTTTATCTATGCTTTTACTTTCGCTGTTCTTCCTTCCGCCCGCAACATTTGATGTCATTGTTCCCCGTCTCTCTTTCTCTCCCTCTCCCTCTCCCTCTCCCTGTCAATCTCTCTCTCCCTCTCTGTCTCTCTCTCTCCCTTTCTCTCTCTCTCTGTCTATCTCTCTCTCTGCCTCGCTTTATTTTTTCTTCCATTCTTGTCCAAACCTTTTAATCTCCACTTCCTCTGTTTCTATCTTTGTTTTGTTTTACACCGTCCTCTTGGTTCCAAAGTACTGAATCAGCCCTGCCGTCGTAGACGTCCGCCTTCCCTTAATCACGTTTCTCAGCCTCTCTTAACCTCAGGGACACTATTATATTATTTTAAACTGCAGTAAAACACAAGAAGGGAACATAATATGCGCTCCTCACGTATGAATGGAGAACACCGAACTCCGGAGGGAGACGGAGGGAAATGGCTTCCAAAGTGTTCTCCTTATGGGAGACGCTGGAGGTCATGTCTGACCTGTCAGCAGGATAGCTGTACTTTATGAAGCTAGTGTTCAGGGTCTTCTCACGAGTGCAGGAATGCACAGGGCCTGGGATTGGTACCTATCTATGGGTTCTTTGTGGGCAGCATGTGGGGCATAAGGTGTAGATTTATTGAGCTTTTGGTCTCTGATATTATTGGTGCTGTGCGCATGCATAGGGGCCGCAGGGCCCTCATATACAAACTGTAATTCACTCCCTGCCGCTCTTCAAGACTTAAGTCTTTACCCGGCCGGCTCTCCGTTCCAGACTGTTTGTTGTTCTGTTGAGGTCTCCGTCTGGTACGGACTAGAATATACCTGGAGGGCACTGCTCCTCCTGGTGGAGTCTGATAGACACCTTCACTGACCTTTACACACACATGCACACACACACACACAGACATACAGACACGCACACACACAGGCATACAAACACACACACACGCAGACATACACACATGCACACAAACATACACACAAACACACACACACACACAGATATACACACATGCACACACAAAAAAAACACACACACAGAGACATGCACACATGCACACACACACACACACACACACACACCCACATACACACGCACGCACGCACACACACAACCACACACACACACGTGCACACACACACACACACACACACACACACACACACACACACACACGCATGCATGCACACAACCACCCACACATAGACACACAGACATACACACATGCGCACACACACACACACACACACACACACACATACACAATCCAGAACTAATCCTTGTAAAGAATAAGATACAAATTTGATGAAGATATAAAATGGGGTCAGATGAGGCCAGAAGAGATCAAATGAGATAAACAGTTTTTTTTCCCAGATGGGAATCAGATACACATGTTACGCATGTCATAGACATGATCAATGATCATATAATAGTCTGTTCTGCTCACGCACCGTCCACACACTCCCCATTGGCACACGTTCCAAGCATACACTGTGAAGTATGTTTAACGGTGGAGATGAAGGTAGTGAGATGAAGCTGGACAGGAGGGGGGGGGGGGGGATGAAGGTGTGTGTCAGCATTAGGGAAATGAAGTAGCGAAACGGAGTAGGAGGGCCAATGGCACTGTGAGAGCCAATCAGCTGCCTTGGCCCAGCCCGTCAGGCTGTTACCATGGCAATGTGTTAGAGGGGGTAAAATAGGAACGCCTCGCCAAACACACTGTAGCTCCCTGCTCTGTCTGCCACACAGACAACGTTTATGTATTTTACGCGTGTGTGTGTGTGTGTGCGTGTGTGCATGGTGCATGTGTGTGTTCAAGTACCTGTCTATCCATATCAGCATATATATTTTGCCTCAGGGTCAAACAGGGGGCATGGAAGCATGCAGAGGTACAGTATGCAGTTTGGCCCATCATAGTGTCAAGGCTTAAAAGGGGTGAAGTGTGTGTGCGTGTGTGTGTGCGTGTGTGTGTGAGTGAGTGTGAATACCTGTTCATGTGTGTGTGTATTGTGTATAGCATCTGTTTTTTATATCAAATGCATCAAATGCATCCTATATCGCATATTTCCTTAGATACAGTCATTCATTTACCTACTAGTTACAATCTAAAGCGAGAGCTGCACTTGCTATCATAAATCCTCATCCGCAGGCTGTTTACTTGGTCTGTGAATATATGGAATTAATTTACATTTTTACTATATGAATACTACTCATAAACGTCTGCATTGATGCTGCTTATAAATAGCCTGCCTCACGATGTCCATCCCCCAGTTAGATTTGAATGTACGGTACATGGTCGTGGTTTGTAAAGGTAACTTTTACCTCTGTCCTTTTGAGAAATATGTGTTCATATTGGATAAAACAAGCGCTGGCTTTATGAGGGGAAACGTCTCATGAGACTCACTTCCCAATCATTCATAAACAATATAGCGTATCTCATGCGGTTCACTCTCGGTTCTAGAGACAAATGACATCGTAGCACAAACTCAGGTTTCGCTCACAACACAAAATATTAGTCTGCTCCTTTGAATAGTGATTTAAAAAAATGCCCGCTCGTTTTGTCTTGAGGAGGAGACCTTATTATTGTTATGAGTAGTGCTGTCCTAGGTGACGCCTCTGTGAAAACGGTCTAAACCCTGGACTCATTCAAGATTTTTTCTTCTTCTGCGCTCTTCCAGATGGCACTCCCCTGAGCGAGCTGTCCTGGCCGTCATCGCTGGCCGTCGTGGCCGTCTCCTTCTCAGGCCTCTTCACCTTTGTCTTCCTCATGCTGGCCTGCCTTTGCTGCAAGAAGGGCGACATCGGCTTCAAGGTAAGCTCACTGCCGCCACCCGCTGGTGGGCGGGTGGAACAGCATGCTGTACAACAGGCAGATGCAGAACATCAACGACAAATAACTAAGTCAACCAGGGCACCAGTAAATTAAATGGACTAAATGGTAAACAGACTGCATTTGTACAGTGCCTTTCTAACCAGTGGATTCTCAAAGCGCTTTACAATATTCGCTTTATAACATTCATCAACTCACGCACACATTCACACGCCGACGGCGGTGTCAGCCATGATGCAAGGCGGACAGCCAGCTCGTCGGGAGGGCAGTCAGGGTTAGGGGTGTCTTGCTCGGGTGACACCTCGACGCCAGGAGGAGCTATAGGGGATCGAACTAGCGACCTTCCGGTTACCGTCCAACCCGCGCTACCTCCTGAGCCGCATGCCGTCCGGCCGTGTATGTATGTGATGTACAGTATGGGATTCCACTCCAGATGCCGGATGTGAAGAGCTCAGTGAGCAGCGGCAGGGACCTCCGGGGTTGGGGGGGGGGGGGGGGGGGCTGTCAGAGCGGACCGTACCCTTGGCCCTGGCGAGTGCTGGTGCTCTCTGTAGGGCGCAGCGATACCAGCGTGACTCAGCACTTTGAGGGTACAAATAATCAGGAGCAGTGAGATGATGAGGGCAAAGAGCGCTGACACAGGTGTGTGTGCGTGTGTGTGTGCGTGTGTGTGTGTGTGCGTGTGCGTGCGTGCGTGTGTGTGTGTGTGTGTGTGTGTATCTTGTAATGTGTCTCCTGTTGAGCGTCTCAGAGGTAGACGCTAGAGGGAAATAAGAAAACGAATAGGTGTGTGAGTGTGTGCATGCGTGCTCGCTTGCCTGAGTCACGTGACTGTGTGTGTGCGTGTGTGTGTGTGTGTGTGTGTGTGTGTGTGTGTGTGTGTGTGTGTATCTTGTATTTCTCATGCTGAGTAATCGCAGGGTGAGTGTCTCAGGGATAGATGTAGCAGGAAAAAAATATAAATGATTGCAATTTGTGTGTGTGTGTGTGTGTGTGTGTGTGTGTGTGTGTGTGTGTGTGTGTGTGTGTGTGTGTCAACACTGGGAGTTGAAGCAGGTGTTTGCCTCAGGTCAGTGTCTGGTGAGACTAGTGTCAGCAGTAAGAAGCTCCTCTCTAGCTCTGCGGCGTGGGACAGACACCAGCAGAGCAGGGTGTCATTATGGGATGCTCTACCTTATGAGGGTAGAGTATGCAGGAGAGGGGAGAGGGACCTTGGTGAAACTGTGAGTGAATAACGTCCGTGGAGCTGTCCTAGTTAGAATAATATAATCAATACAAATAAATACAATCTACTAGCTTTGCGTTATGATTCCTAAGCGCACGTGTTTTTTCATCTTCTTTTTTTTTTGGAACTACTCCAATTGTGATGTTTTGTGTGATTTGGGTTGAGTGACAATTGTCAGGAGGACACAGTGGGTGTTTTTGGGAATAGCGATTTCGATTAAAAAAATCGTTGTTGAAATCGGTGAAACGAATGAGCAAGGAACAAACCTTACCGACATTTGATTTAAGGCTTAAAAGTAAAATAATTCCGTTCAATAAACGAACACGTGAACAACGACAATTCGCAGGCGCTCGGTAGTCTTCCGATACACGCGAGTGCATCCACATCATCGCCGTCACCCTAAGCGGTGCTCTCCCTGATCTCTCCCACGCTTCGGTCCCTACAGCTCAGCCTCATCGGGCCCCCCGAGGTACGCTTAGCCATACGGTCACGAGCGGGCAGCCCCGCCATCCCAAAGCTCTTCATTACCCCGCCTCCCCCTCATCAGGTGGGGGGGGGGGGGCCCTGCTATTAAAGGGCTGTGCGGAAGTGAAGGCTCCATGCCTGGGAAGCCCACGCAGAGCCCTGACTCACCGGTGGCAGGCGTTCCCTCCTCACACTGTACACCGCAGCACCGGGCAGCAGATGTTTCCGTTCGTGCACGGAAAGAGCCGGTGTGTGCCCACGCGGACGGGGCGGGCGTGAAGTGCGTGCACGCTCCCTCGCGCCCTTTCGTCCGTTTGTTCCTTTCGATTTTAGTGTCTACATTTTTTTTTTCTCGATCTTTCTCTTTACTTTCTTTCCTTCCTTTCTTTCTTTCTTTCTTTTTTTTCTCCTGTATTTTGTTGTTATTTCTCCCTTCTCTGGTTTCCTCCGTCTGTCCTTCTTGTTCTACTTCTTCCTGTCGTTCTTTTCTTTCGTTCTATACGTTCCTCCCTTCTCTGTTACTCATCGGGACGACGCCTGTCTTCCTAACACTACAGCAGTAACCAGTGCTGACGAGCAGCCGGCAATGACCAGGCTGCCAGACTTTCTCTGTGGTGGTGCGATGCTTAACATGGTACCAGGCGGCACACCGGTAGCCTGTCTCGGCATACCAGCTGAAGGGAAACGGTCGGTTTCGGGGGGGGGGGGGGGGGGGGGGGGGGTTGTTGTCTCCGATTATTACTTGTATGTAAACTAGTTTCACAAGCTCCACTGTGTGACCTCTGTGAACGCCCCGCATGAGTCACAGAGTGAGGCTCAGTACTCGTACCTGGCGCCCGCTATGGCTGTGACAGATGTGGCAGAAAAGCTGGACATCGAATGTGTGGATTACTATTTGAACCACTTGCTTAACTCGCATCATCGGTGTTGGAGGCCTGGTTCAATGCGCCAACTCAACCTCACTTTCCCGTGTCAACGGGGACCTCGCGGGTCCGTTTGCGAGGCCCATATTACATATGCCGCATAAAAGTTGGATTGCTGTTTCTCGCTGATGAGAGCAGAAGCAAGTCTTCTACAGCATGGCAGTGACAATCAAACATTGTCGTGCTGTATTATGCTGAATGTGTGGGTTAGTGTGTTTCTCTGCGTCTGTCGGTCTGTTGCTTGTTTGTGTGTCTACGCATGTGTGTGTGTGTGTGTGTGTGTGTGTGGGATGGGTATAATCTTTTGCGTACACCTCCTATACAGTGCGGAGAATGTTGCCTCTCAGCACGCCACCACACAATACACAACAGAAGGGACTACATTAGCATTTATGTGGGCACGCTGTATCCCATTTCCACGTCAGCGCAACAGTTGCGCTATTGTGTCCGTCTCTCCCAGTCGTAGGCTGACTAAGTACTGCATGACTGACCCCCTGTGTGTGTGTGTGTGTGTGTGTGCGTGCATGCATGCGTGTGTGTGCGCGTGTGTCTGTCGGTGCGCGTGTGCGTGCATGCATGCGTGCGTGCGTGCATGCGTGCGTGCATGCGCGCGTGTGTGTGTGTGTTGCTCCAGGAGTTTGACAACACCGAGGGAGAGGAGTACCAGGGGGAGCGCTCCACCCGGGCCTCCCCTTCCTCTCAGCACGGCCCAGAGGTCTACATCCTGCCCCTCACCGAGGTCTCCCTGCCCGTATCCAAACAGCCCGGCAGATCAAGTAAGACACCGACACACACACACACACACACACACACACACACACACGGTCAGAGGGACGCGCGCGTGCACATGCGTACACGCGCGCGCGCGCTTCTTCGGCGCTCCTCTTTCCTCTCCTCTTTCTATCCTCATCCTCCGCTCCTCTCCCGTCGTTCCCTCGTGCTCTTTTCTGTCCTCTCCTCTCTCCTTCCTTGCTGTCCTCTCTGTCCTCCCCCCTTATTTTTAGACGGTATTATTTCTATTTTAGTGTTCTGATACTACCCCCGCGTGTCTTGCCTCACCGCGGAGAGGGCATGCCTCACGCATCTGTTTCCGTACGCCAATGCGTTTTAGCAGCGGGGGCCGAGCTGCAGTGCTGAGCCATGTGTGAAGAGTCGCAAGCTGGGGCCCGGCCCTGCTGCTGCCGTCTGCTGCTCAGCGAGCCGTGGTCGTTTTGTACGCACGCACGCGTCGCATGTGCCGCGCACACTTCACGGCGGAGTGGACTTGGAATTGCATAACGGCATTCCGGCTTCCACTCCCATTGGGATTCGTGGCCATGTGTTCTTCATGCATGTAGCGTTCACCCCCCCCCTGGTTCATGGGTGCTGGGTTTGGGGATGTTGAACCTGTATGTACGTACTCAGTGTTTCTGAGCCCAGATAGGATCGTAGTGGCTGGGTGACTCACCGGGCATTTTCTTGACGGTGCTGTGCTTAGCCAGAGGGGGGCGATACGTTTGGGATCCACGATGTGAGCACCGGCTATGATGGGTGGACGATGTAGCCTTAAGGCTCACAGCCAATGGCTGGCCTTCCTCCTGTGGTGTCACAGCTACAGCTTTGCGATTGGTCAGGGTGTTGCAAGGCGAGGGATGGAGGAAGAGGAATACAGACAGGGCAACAAAGCCAGCATAGAACTGACAATGTATACACTGTGGATGTTTAATGTATGAAGAATGGATACATTCTTACACACATGCATTCTGCCGTTTTGCGATTATCAATACATTTGTTCATTTGTATTCTTGCATTGCAAATATTTGTTTAAATAAAGGTAATTTCAACTCCAAAGTATTGCAGTCTTTTTTTATTTGTAACTGACACAAGTACAAATCATAACTATGAAATCAATTCAACTGTACACTTTGGTCGTGCACTTAAATAACAATTATTTTTGTACTTTTTAACTTTTCAAATCAATCAAAAGATATGATTGACTATCTGCAGCCGGGGTGAATAACACGCAGCATAAACTAAGGATATCTGTCGGTGCGGGGACACAAATAACTTTAAACCCTTCAGGTACAGATACACCGGCAATATGAAACCTCAGATGAATGTGATTCTTCAACACACACATACACACACACACGCGCACACACACACACACACACACACACACACACACACACGCACACACACACACACACACACACACACACACACACACACAAAGGACGACCACATCACAACACTGGCGTGCAACAAAGCATGGATTCATGCTTTTCAGAAGTTGCATGCATGATTTAAACCCCTACGTACCCCCCGAACAAACCCAGTGTTGATGCGGCTCCTAACAGGCATGTTGATGTATGTCCAGATCACATATCAACTCATTCACCCCAGTATTCACGCGTCATGCGTGTGACTGCGTGTCGGACGAAGTATTACTGCATAGGCCGTACCAGACCACCAGTATAATCACATTTGTCTGACTCTATACCAGATTTCTTTCTCTTGGAATGGCATGTGTGGGACAAGAATGCCCCTCACACATTTCAGATTTCCCAGCATAACAATACACGCAATCATTCTCCATCTTCCTCTCCCTTAATCTCCCTCTCACTCTGACAGAGGTTTTTTATCAACGTGACGACCTCTGCCCGATCATTTCAATGGTTCAGAGCGCTGTCGTTACTTGCTTGCTTGCAACGTGTGTGTGTGTGTGTGTGTGTGTGTGTCCGTGTGTGTGTCCGTGTGTATGTGCGTCCGTGCGGGTGTCTTTTGCGTGTCAATGCGCTTGTGTGTGTGCATGTTTGGTTGTACTTGTGTGTATGAGGGGCTTGTCCACGGGACAGCATTACAAACAGTGTGTGTGTGTGTGTGTGTGTGTGTGTGTGTGTGTGTGTGTGTGTGTGTGTGTGTGTGCTATGGAGCAGGAAGAGAGAGAGAAAGAAGGAAAGAGAGAGAGAGAGAGAGAGAGAGAGAGAGAGAGAGACAAGGGACCGAACAATGTCCCTGTCTTTGCGAGAGCGAGGCAGGGGCCCGGGTTTATCAACGGAATGCGACAGCGGAGGACTGTCACCACGGGGCCACGACACAGTGAGGGCCTCTGTGACACGGAACAAGATGGAGATAGGGGAGGGTGGTGGCATGCACCATGACCCTCAGAGTAGGGGGTGGGGGTGTGGGTGCCATGGGGCATGGTTCTTGAGACGGGGTGGGGGAGGGGGGGAGGATGATGACAGAGGTCGGTTTTGTGCGTGTGACAGAGATGCGCTTGTACCCCTGAGAGACGCAGGAATGCCGCTACTGCGCTGCTGCCTCATTGGGTGCCGACGGAGGGGGGAGGCGGCCAGGAGGGGTGGGGCTGGGGGGTTTGGGGGGGGGGGGGGGGGGTTTATGTAGGCACTGTGTCACCCGTCGGAGGACATCTTGTCTTGAGTCTGCGTGCCGAGCCGGTCGCGGTCATCAGACGGTCCGCCTGGCATCATGCGCGGAGGGCAGAGTGCGGTGGCCGGGTGTCCGGGTGTCCGGGTGGCCGGGTGGCGTGGAGTGGCGGGGCGGGGGGGGGGGGAGGGTGGGGGGGTTGTGGTGGTGGGGGGGGTGGGGGGGTCGAGGGGAGGGTGGGGAGGGAACGAGAGGAGACGGGGTCCCCTGGAGGAAACAAAAGAAAGGACATCTTTCCTCATGCGACCGAGAGAGACGGCACCGCCGGCTGTAACCGCCCGCCCCCCCCCACCCGCCTCCTCCCCCCGGGGCGAAGACCTCTAGAAGATTCCTCCGGGAATCTCAGATCCCAAACGGGCGGAAGGCGGACATGGAGAAGGACAGCGCAGATGTGTGTGTGTGTGTGTGTGTGTGTGTCCCCGGCCGGAGCAGCGTGCATCGCTGTCCAGGTCGACCGCGGGCCCAGAGAGTGTCGCGGCAGGCTTGTTCAGCTGTGTGCAGGGGCTGGGGGGGGGGGGGGGGGTTGGGCTGACCTCCCCTTCCCCGAGACACCCCCCCCCGTGGAGGGGCTCTCACACTCCTGCTGAGACTTCGTAACGGGTCCTGGGGACGGTGGACAGAGGGATGGGGGGGGGGGGGGCGCATTCTGTTCTCACGCTCTGAACCAGAGCTGGTTCCATGGAACTGGATCCTGCTCTCCGTCACCACCGTCACCGCCACCACCTTCACCGTCATTGGCATTATTTTCCTCACCTGCATCACCACCATTGCCATCGGGGAAACATGAGGATCCATGGAGGTATTTGATTCCAAAGGGGCAGAGTGTGTCTCCTGATTGTGTGGTCAGGACAAATGCTTGGATCCTGGGTGTGTCTATACTGTAGAAAGTGCTTTCCCCAGCGGGTCTTACATCTGTGCTACCCAGTACAGCGGTACAGAGAGTGTTTTGCCTTGCAAAATATCAGCTTTTCCATATCTGCTTTCTTCGCGTTTTCATCAAGTTGAATCTCCAATTCTACGCGATAACTCGAATGATTTAATAGATGTTCCAATTCCTGTTAGGAGATAAAACAGAAGTGTTTTTTTTTTATCATTACTTGTTCTGTCTATCTCTCCTAAGCTGTCTCTCTATCTGTCTGTCTGCCTATCTGTATATCCGGCTGTCTGTTGTCCGTCTGCCCTGTCTATCAGTCTGTCTGTCTCGTCTGCTGGTCCTTCCCTACTAAACCTGCCTCTCGGTCCTTTCCAGTCCAGCTGCTGAAGTCCTCTGACGTCGGGCGCCATAGCCTTCTGTATCTAAAGGAGATTGGCCATGGCTGGTTTGGCAAGGTGATCTCCTCCTCCTCGTTTTCACCCAGTTAACAGACATCTGCCATCGTTTTGTTCAATTGATTTGAGTTAACGTACATGCAAAGAGGTCCGATCCATGGCAAACACTGTATGTATGTATTGTTAGAAGTAGATGCCATTCCCAGCCTCGTTGCAATAGTTGGCTGGCTCCTAACGCCACTTCTGTTCAGCATGCTTTCTCCTGTGGCACCTCTTTGTGTAGAAAAGGGTGTACACCTTTGTTTGGTTTCTTGGTTTGAGAGTGTGAAGGTGATCCGGTCGTTCACCCACCGGCGTTCTCCTGTCCCACCCCCAGGTTCTGCTGGGGGAGGTGACGGAGGGCCTCAGCACCACCCAGGTGGTGGTGAAGGAACTCACCGCCAGCGCCAGTGTCCATGAGCAAATGCAATTTGTGGAGGAGATCCAGCCATATCGGTAATGACGCACCCGCGCGCATTTGCAATAACATGAGCAGAAACAGAATGAATGGATTGATAAGTGACTGAATGAACAAAGATGGCGTGTGTGTGTGTGTGTGTGTGTGTGTGTGTGTGTTTGCATATGTGTGTGTGTGTGTGTGTGTGTGTGTGTGTGTGTGTGTGTGTGTGTGTGTGTGTGTGTGTGTGTGTGTGTGTGTGTGTGTGAACGAGTGAGTTGACTGGTTCAGAGCTGTACCAATACATGTGTTTATGCATAGTGTGATATTGTATCCTCTTCTAGGACTCTCCAGCACCCCGCTCTGCTGCAATGCCTGGCCCAGTGTTCTGAGGTCACTCCCTACCTGCTGGTCATGGAGTTCTGCCCCCTGGTGAGAAGGAGTAGCATTGCAGGGCTTTGGTTGTTTAGCTCCGCATTAAAAGGTTAAGTATGTATACATGGAATAGGTGCAGGTGTTTGGATAAATCTAGAATAAAAAGGCTGAAAGGTTGAATGGGACAGGTTCACATTTATATTAGCTGTAATTTAATACAATTTAATGAAATACACATAAAAACATGTTCCAGGTTATTTGTTTTTCCTTTCATTCTTATTTCGAGAATGTATAGCGTATATATGTAGGCTGCAATCTGACATACATTGATTGTAGTATTTTCTTGTTGTTTTTGTCTTCTCTTCCTTGACCTCAGGGTGATCTGAAGAGCTACCTCCGGTGCTGTCAAGGAGCAGATACGGAAGCCCCAGATGCATTCATCCTCCAGCGGATGGCGTGCGAGATCGCCTCGGGCTTACTGCATCTCCACAAACACAACTTTATTCACAGGTAAACAAATACAGCCAGCTAGTTAGGTAAAATGTTATGACCACTATTTTTGCTTAGACCAGGCCAAGTGAAAATCTTCTACAGTTGTAAAGTCACATTTTTTGTTAGGAATTCGTGTTGTATTTTAGATGTTTCTGAGATTTTCTGTTTTGTATCTCTTGATTTTACTAAGGCTAATTACTTGAATCCATGTTCAAATTGTTGTCGGGAGCTCGGGAGGTAATCAGATATATCCTGGACCTGTGCGCCCTCTGCTGGTCTCCCCTTGCAACAACATCCTGGTGCTGATTGAGTAGTTGTGATATAACTCCAGCATCAGTGATTTTGTTGCCGGGGGCGAGCCTCACTCTTCCTCCTCCACTCCTCTCTCTCCGTATATGTCATGGGGGATGGGTTAAGTTGACTATTTCCACAATGCTACATTCCATGGAGCAGTGGGGAAACAAAAAAAATATTGAAATTGCTTAGCACTTCCTTGGGGCAGGGAGAATAATATATGCTATTAAAAAAGAAGAATATGACCCAATAATAGCACTCCTATTATTCACCCATATATTTAAAGTGGAATTGTTTAAATATGTTTTATATATCCTTATCCCTGCAATGTGGGTAATGTTGTTATAACAATGGATTCTATAGCACTTTATATACATTATCGTAGTAAGTGATACGCTTGAAATGTTTTTAACAATGTCTTAAAAATTGTTCCTTGCATTGACAGTGACTTGGCGCTGCGGAGCTGCCTGCTAACTTCAGACATGAACGTTAAAATAGGAGACTACGGCCTTTCGCACAGCCAATACAAGGTATCTCCTTCAAACGTCACCATTTTAGTTTTCCTTGTTTATCGTTGACACTCTCAGCGTGGTGGTCATGCTCAATACTCTGGTCTTGGCCTTCTTTTTGGAAGGAGGACTACTTTGTGACCCCGGACCAGATCTGGGTCCCCCTGCGCTGGATCGCCCCTGAGCTGATAGACGAGGTCCATGGAAACCTTCTGGTGGTCGACCAGACCAAGACCAGTAACGTGTGGTGAGATACACCTGCATAAAGGCATTTTGTTTTAACATAGGCGTCTGTTTGAGTGCCGATAGGCCCAAATATAACACAAATGTAGTCTACAGATAAAAGAGAGCGGCATCTGTATTGGCCTGACTTCTTATCTTATCTCATATTTAAATTTAAACCACAAGCCTTCGTCGCAAACAAACTGTAAGAACAATTCCGGTTTATGAGTATGTGTAATTATTCTGTGTTTTGTCATCCCAGGTCGTTTGGTGTCACTATGTGGGAGCTGTTTGAGCTGGGGAACCAGCCTTACCAGCACTATTCAGACAGACAGGTGCTGACGTATGCAGTGAAGGAACAGCTTCTCAAGCTGCCCAAACCACAGCTTGACGCCCCACTGGCTCAACGCTGGTGAGACACCAGCACCTAACTGCACTATGAACGTTTAGCGGCCTCTAGTGGCTGAAATTGTAACTACAGTTATAGCGATATCATTACCAGACGACAGTTATTGTTGCTGCTGGGGTATTTTGTAACGGGGTGAATAGCTGTAGTAGAAACGTTACGTAGTGAAGGTGGCAAACGTTAAGAGCGAGCGATTGCAATTGAAGATTTAATTCACGCATAAGCGTGTACACCGTCCATCGTAAATGATCATAAAAAGTAGTGATCGCTGAATTAATTACACCTTTCCAACCAATCCAAACAAACATTATGCCATTTATATCTGCACAATAACTTGCCCTTGTACGCTTTCACAATCAATATATCTCTGCCCAGGTCCCTTATTTCTTAAAGCTTGCGAGGGGAGACGATCAATGGCTTTGATCCATTTATTTTTGGCAGTTCCTTACTTCAGACCTCTTAATCATCTGTACCCGGAAAGTTAGCCAAATGTTATTTAAAATTTTTAGCATTTCTCCCTTAATGAAATGTTGGCTATGGGCTTATAATAGCACTGGGCAGGCTCAATCGTGCACACACACCTACACCTACACACACACACACACACACACACACACACACACACACACAGACACACCTACATACACAGACACACACACACACACACACACACACACACACACACACACACACACACACAGACACAGACACACCTACACACCTACATACACAGACACACCTACACACACATACACACACACCAGCATGCAAAAAACATATTTGCGAACGAAGCATTTGTAGGCCACCCATTTTTTTTTTATGGATTTGCCTAGTGGCACGAATAGGCAGTTCTCTCCACAAGGAACCTCGTGGAGAGAACATGCTGACTCAAAGCTTTCTCCACACCTAACTTTATCCCGACTATGCAACTATACTCTGGTCTGACTGCCTCATTAACAAGCCTCGTTCGCAATGAAAGCTTGTTCCTCCATTAACCCCCCTCACCTCTTCCTCCCCGTCACGTCTCGTAGGTATGAGGTCATGCAGTTCTGTTGGCTCCAGCCTGAGCTGAGGCCTAGCACCGAAGAGATCCACCTGCTGGTCACCTACCTGTGTGCCAAAGGCTCCTGCGAGGCCGAGGAGGACTTTGAACAGAGATGGAACACGTTGAAGCCCAACCTGTTTGGCAGCAGCACCCACACCATCATATCCTCCCTGGCCCTGACCCCGGACCCTGCCCCAACCCCGGACCCCGCCGCCGCCGCAGCAGCAGCAGCAGCAGCGGCGGCGGCGGCGGCGGCAGCAGCAGCACCGGCTCCGGAGGTGGAGCTGGCCTCCTCGGCCTCCTCCTCCTTCCCCCTCCTGGAGCAGTTCTCCGACGGCTTCCACTCGGACAGCGGCGACGACCTGCTGACGGTCACCGAGAGCGTCCACGGCCTCAACTTTGAGTACAAGTGGGAGCAGGCGCGGGCCGAGCAGCCGTACTGCTCGTCGTCCACCAGCGGGCCCCTGGGGCAGGGCAACCCCCACTACCAGGACGTCTACTACCCGGTCAAAGGGGGCGCGTCGGCCGGGGCCCGCAGGCCCGACAGCCGGGCCTCGGGCGCGTCCCCGTCCTACTACGAGTCGGAGCACCCGGGCGTGGTCCCGGTGCTGAGCGCCCACAGCCCCTCGGTGAGCAGCGAGTACTACATCCGGATCGAGGAGCCGGTGGAGTGCAACATCAACCTGGACGACGGCGGCGCGGAGGACTACAGCCCGCGGCGGGAGGCCGGGGACGGGCGGCTGTCCTCGCAGAGCTGGACGGGTTCGTCCGTCCGGCAGACGGACGCCTACTGGGCCGCCGCCGCCGCCGACAACGACCGGTCGGCCTACGACTCGGACGAGAGCCTCAGCGTCTCCCTGACCATGGAGCCCTTGATGCGGCGGGCCTCCAGCACAAGTCCCGTTCCTCCGGAGGACCCCCTCGCCCAGGGGGGCCGCCCCTCGGAGAGCCGGAAAGCCGGCGTGCGCGGCGAGCACGCGCCCGCGGTCAGAGCGGCGGGGGGCAAGGCCTGCCCGTCCGAGGAGCATCTGTCGTCAGAGCTGCAGCAGAACCTCGTGCCGCTCCTGGGGCGAACCGAGAACTCCAGGAGTGTCTCCCGAGCGATCAGCAGCCCCAGTTTGGGATTCTGCGATCCGTATTTAGAAACTAGCACCGCAGAGAACTGTACGCTCAGCGACGGCTACTGCGACGTGATTGGTCCCCTCAGGAAGGCGGTGCCCATTACTACTCACATCATTGACGTGGAGACAGGCGACGGCCTACAGGTGGGCCAGCGGAGGAGCGTGGTGACGAATGACACGGACGGCGACCTGTTCTCGGAGGCAGACACCACCAACTGGACCTCCAACCACTCGGCTAATAACAACAGCCTGAGCTTTGGCAGTAGGCACCAAGCCAACGTGCAGGGGAGCTACTTGGACCTTCAGTACACCACATCGTATAATAACACAGCAGAATTGTGGCCTGAAACCATAGTGAGCAATAGCACTGTGGACAACTATAAGCCCTTTAGCTACGTAGAGACCACAGGAAGAGAAACTAGCTCTGTGTCCAAAAGTATAGAGTTGGGCCCATATATTTACCTGGGTCAAAATGAAAAAGATATAAGTGACTCTCAAAATAAAACCAACTCAATTATAGATCATCTCAACAGCAGTGACACCATTGCAAGCTCAAATTTAAACACCAGGGGTGTAAAACTAGTTGGTAAACCAGAAAAACACTGTGACAAGCCATTATTTCACAGCGTTGATAGATTGTACTCTGAGCCCATGAGAATGCTGGACGCAAGCTGCATTAACTCTCCGGTCTCTTATACGGAGCCTTACAAAGGCCACATAGAAGCTCTGTCTGACGGGCAGAATGTGTCTCTCTGGGACATGTCACCCTATATGCAGGGCATGCAGGTTCAGATCCAGGGCACACGTGAGGTTTCTGAATCCGACCGAGGGCTAGACAGTGGAGTTGGCCTCAGGGGTTCAAGCATGGGCCTGGTGGGGCTGGGCGACTTTAGCGAGGACGAAGACGACGACATAACAGACATCACGTCAGGGATTTTTGCCGACTTCAACCTGGACTACGCTGAGGTCGAGGAGGAAGAAATCAGTCCGGTGAAGCATCTCGCAGGAACCCCAGAAACGGTCGACGCCCTCCAGCTGTCTCCCTCTGCAGCTAGTCCCTGTGATCAGGCCTTCAGCCCCGATGCCTTCAACACCCCGATGCTCCCCAAGTCCCTGGACAGCGGCTACGACACCGAGAACAACGAGTCGCCAGAGTTCTTCTTCCACGAGCTGACGGATCCTCGTGAATCCAGCCCCGAGCTGAGCCAGAAACCAGAGCTCATTTTGCAGATGGACCCGGGTCAGGGCGTCTGCTCCGTGACCGGCCGCACCCACGTCCAGCTCAAAGGACTGGCTGGAAAGAACCCGTACAGGGACTCGGCCTATCTTTCTGACTACGACGCCGAGAATGAGAGGAGCCCCCGAGAAGAGGGCAGTAACTTCTTTGCGGGTCAGGGTGACCGCAAGGGCAGCGCCGGGAAAGTCCGGTGTCCCGCCGCCGCTGACGGGGATCTGATCAAGCCATTTACTCACACTGAAGAGCGACTGACCGACACGAGACAAAACGTGAGCAGCGCCGCGGTTCAACTCTCGCAAACCTCGCCGGACCCCGAACGCCGCTCCCCGAACCCCGGCCTCTCCATGCTGTCACCGTTTCCCCCCGAGATGGGGGGCTGTCTGACCAAGGAGTCTGGACCAGCCGAGGAGGACCTGGGGCTGAACACTCAGCACTCAGAGGACGAGCCGTCCTCAGACTACCCCTCGTCCAACAACAGCGAGCCTTTGGCCACGATCCCGGGAGGCGCCTCGACCAATCACGCGCGCGGAAACAGAGGCTCCGAGAACTACTCCCCCGTGACGTCCGTGAACTCGGACTCCACCGTCTCCGAACTCAAGGACGACGGCTCCAAGGACACGGAGCTCAGCGAGGACTCCGCCGGAGACGAGGAGATCCCCAAGTTCAACCCGGGGCACGCGGAGGCCGAGGAGGCCGCGAAGGCGGTCAAAATAGACGAGGACTTCGAAGACATCGACGCCGGCGAGGAGTGCGACTCGCAGGACGGCACGTGCGCCGAGTCCGGCCGCGCGCCCGGCAAACTCTCGTCCTCCTCGTCGTTCCTGGAGCTCTGCGGGGAGGACATGAGGGCCCCCCTGGAGGAAGAGGAGGACGACTCGGACGACAGCGAGTCCGACGAGGAGCTGCGGACCTACAACATCCAGGAGGAGGAGAGCGAGGAGAGCGAGGACGACTTCACGTCGGTGCCGGTGGTGGTGAGCGACTGTAGCAGCGCCAGTCACCTCCGGAGCCTGCTGAAGATGCCCACGCTGCTCAGCCAGTCCTTCTGCGACGAGCTGGAGCAGAAGAAGAAGGCGGTGTCCTTCTTCGACGACGTCACCGTGTTCCTCTTTGACCAGGTCAGTATTACGCCCGGCTGCACTCACTTCAACAACTGGAATGTGTAACATGACGAATGCCGCTGTAACCCGTTTGTTTCTATATATCATGTGGGTCCACCAGGAAAGCCCAACGGCGGAGCTGTCGGACTTCAGCTTCTCCACAGCAGAAGAGGCATGTGGGCAAGAGTCCGGACCGGGGGAAAACTCAAACCACTCTGAAGCTGCGCCTCAGCCTTGTGAGGAAACATGTGATCCTGGTGATGTAACATGTGGTCCTGGTGATGTAACGTGTGATCCCGGTGATGCACAGGGAAACGGGAGCACCGAAGAAGGTACGTTCATCGGAAGCAATCAATAATAAGGAACACAGCGCTGGTCCATGTGTTTCTGTGGGATTTTAACGGTTCCTGTGTGGGTAACTTTTAGGTGGGAATTGGAACTGTGAAGATGCCCTCCCGTTGGATGCCGAGCCTTCCCTGTCGGACGCTCTCTCGGAGTCCGACACCACGTCCACCTCGCTCTCCGACGGTCCAGAGGCACCGAGACCTCTCGCTGTAGCCACGCCCCTCAACCGCTTCTGCGTGTCCCGCTTCTCCATCACGCACGTCTCTGACCCCCACGTCGGCTCACCAGCAGGTCTGGATTCAAAGCCAACCCTACTCTAATGCACTCACATACAGTCAACTTCTGAATTAGTTTCCACTACATAAACATGTACATACCGCGTTATGTGGGGTTAAATGGAGATGATTAAGACTTCAGAAGCGTTCTATGCTTTTTATTGATTGGTGAAAGATCTTGATACTTATCTAATTTCTTATCCCGCAGGGCAAGATGGAGACCAGCAGTGAAGCCATCACATGAGCTGGTGTGTGGAAAGTCCAAACCCAAGTTCTCCACAATGCAGCAACACAGTATTATACCTAGGGGGTCCTACTTATTTGGAATCTGCAGGGGTTGGGTTCATGAGACACTGCTGATCCCACCGGTGAATTCAGTTTCATTTCAAAGAAAGTCAAAGAGCTGCAGTTTGAATGTTTAATAACGACGGCCAGGATTTTATAAGGAAAGCAGCAATCTCCGTTCTGTGCGTCACGTTAGCAAAAGAGTAGACATAAATGATCAAATATAATATATAATTTATTTTCTCATTGACGCAATGCAGCCTCAATGTCCAATTAGCAACTCGACGGGACATAGTTTTATGAGATAAAGAAAAAGAAAAACAAATGCTTCCATTGCTGCTCTTCTCATTGGCTGCCTTGGTTCTGCCAACTCATTTGATTGGACAGTCACAGCTCTCGATGCTGTAGCTAAATCCACAAAGCATGATGAAAAAAAGGATGCTGCTATCGCTAATCGCCTAACAACAAGACCCCTTTCTATTTTAATCAGGGGCGAGGGGGGGGTGGGGTATCGTAGGTTGGGTTGTTGAAATTAACGGTGGCCTTCAAAACCTCTGTAGACGTGACATCCAACTTACAAAACGGTGTTTCTCATTTAACCACAGGGGGGGGTGCAGGGGTGGAGTTCATGAGACGGTGCTCTAGGCTTAGTGTGTTGCAGTAAAACCCCGACCACAAACCCTGGTCTCGTCCTTCCCCTGGTTAGGCCCGATAGGTCACTCCTATTGGCTGGTCTCCACGGTGTGTGTGATCCACCAAAAAACGTGACGAACCCCAGGACAATGTTGATGACGTTCATCCGTCTACTCCCGGTGTGACATGACCCAATGATCCATCTTCGTGTCCACAGTTGTAAGCTATACCGATTCACATCACCTCTACGTAGACGTCGTGTGGTTGCTCCTCACATTGCATTGTAGTCAACGACAGTGAAGATATCAACCAAATGTTGTTACGAAAACATAATGTGATCAACATGGTATGCATTTTTTTAACCTACTAGCGCCCCCCACTCCACCCCCCATGCTTCTTGTGTAGAATCCAACCACATTCAGATGCATCTTGTCAAATCCGCCATGAACCATGAATGTCCTCCATCTCTATGTAACCTCTCGTCTCCGCCCCAGTGTGCCCATTGGTCCACGGTCTAATCCATCCTAGTTTCGGTTATGAAAAACGTAAATACCTGGGTTTGAATTTCAATTCAAACGACTCGAAGAGAGAAAATATAAGTGTAATACAGATAACATATCGTTCACATGTTTTTTGAGTGTTATAAAAGTGTTATCAGGCTTGACTTGAATTTACTACTGCTGTATCGAGAGATCCTCCTCCCCTCCCACTCAAAAGTGCCAATCCAGTTTCCTCTTGGTCCGCCCTCTACGTTCTCCCAAGTCGAGAATGGATATTTTTCTATGAAAAATGTAAAAGAATAAAATTTCCAAAAAATACAATCCAAACAGTGGATTCCAAGTCTCGAATCAGCCCCAGAGATGCTATTGAGCCCATTGGGCGTGTGGGCACAGGAAACGCGTGTGTCTGAGAAGGAGAGGCTGGCGGCTCCGTGCACCAGTAGTAACATCATACCCCTAGCCGTGTTCCCATTTCTCCCCCACGCATCATGGCTCTCGCACCATCTCCCCACCCCCACCCACCCAAACGAATAAATCACAACACATGTTGGTTTTCTTTCCTTGTGTCCGAGTCGCTCAGTTGTTTGGCTGGGAACTCATGTGTACAGGGAACTCTAACTCTCCTAATCTAAAGGTACACACACACACACACAAAGACAACACAAGTCACACAACTATGAATGCTGTACACAATGAAGTTTTTATTTGATACAATAACTCCACGTACCGCACATCCTGTACAACACAAATATACAGAACAAGAAAGAACAAAAAGTGAGAAAAGGACAAACATTAGAAAACGGTTTTGATAACCAAAGCAATGGGACATTTCTGAGAATGGGATCGCAATGCGCATCGTTTCCCCTACAGTCGCCAGTATGCAAGTTGTTTAAAATATACATTGTCTTGATTGTTAATGGGGATTATCTGCACTTGAAGCAATAAGTCAACTCACTGTAAAAACAATGTGATCATATTATGATAAGACAATATTATGATAGTTGAATCATATGAATCAATAAGATACCACTCTAATTAAAGCTGAAAATGATAATCCAAAATGACCCATTATTTACATGGATTTTTGATTGGCCAATATCTGGCCGCTTTGATTTAACATAAAAGACGACAATTAATTATATTCTTATATCGGCAAAAGTGATGCTGCCTTTTTGTAACAGCAACTTACCTTGCAGTCACGCACTTTAGATTATTAAAGATCACCAGAAGACAAAACAAAACAGCAAAGTAACAGCATAAAACAAATAAAGTATATAAGCAGAGTGTTGTGATGCGTAATCATTTTCATATAACAGTGCGTAGAATATTGATTATATCAAGGCTGTAACCCCTTTAAAAAAAAATGAAGGCACAGTCCCCAAATTAAACTGTATAGTTTAATGGTATACTGTATAGTTACTATAACATGATGTGTTCAGAGCTAGAAACTAGCGTTTAAAAATTAAATCAGGATTTAACTGTAGCCATTGCACCTTTCAAAACACACATTTGTCCTGTACTGTAGCTTTCGCAGCATAACGCTAATTTCAGACAACCTGCTCTTTAAGCAACTGACGGACATCTTGTTTAGAGAGCACCATCACTGCTTAACTCTTAAACGATATATACATATATATACACACACGCATACAATTCTCAAATCACAATTAATAAAGACATTTTCCACAGCAGTGATGCGCAGAGAGTATATATTAGTTTCACTATCCTCTAACAGTGTAAATTGCCCCCCCCCCCCCCCCCCCCCCGTGAGGCTTTAGCCCTACATTTCCCATCCTGAGTGCAACCCACTAGCCAATGAAAACGACCTCCTGATTTGCTGACTTTAATGTTTCAGCCAAGAAGTCGATCAGTGTTAACCTGCAGCCCTGAAGTGATTTGCAAAGCGTCACAATGATAAACTCACGCACAATAACGCCCGGGGTTGAACCACAGTGGCCAACTTGAATGCTATGCAGTGTGAACCCCCCCCCCCCCCCCCACCCCCCCAAAAAAAAACAACCTTTGAGCGTCACTTTTAGATCATTGTCCCCAAGGTACCAGTGTCAACTTTTTTTTTTTTCTTTTTTTTTTTGGAGCCAGTCATCAGAACTGGCGCCCCAACCGATGGCGGCGGCCATTTCCTTCCCGCCCTTGTACGGAGAGCGACCCTTTGAGCGGTACGGTCGGGGTGCATGGCCGTCTGCTAGTAGAAGATGGGGGCAGAGCGGTCCTCCATAAAGGTAGGCCTGAGGTAGACCTCCAGAGAGCGGTCGCTGTAGGGGAGGGGCGGCAGTGGACAGCGACAGTTAGGGTGCAGGTGAACACACGACAAAAGGTACACAAACAAACACAACAGACATGAACGCACCACTTTAAAACCAAACCACACCACAACCCCCCCCCCCCCTCCCCGAACACCCACACCTAGTGATGTACAGCAAGCGTGCAATGGTACCGGCGACTCGGTGTTAATAATCACGACACAAATCAAAAGAAAAGTTGTTCGGAGAAAAATGAACGCCATGCAAATGTTAGTGTCCTTATCCTGAATGATACCATGTTGTATATCAAGAAAAAAGGAACCATCTTTTACAACCCAGGGCCTCCGGGACCGAGAGGCCCTGCTGCCCGGTGGAGGACTGGAGGCCCGGGGACAGAAAGGATGGAAGGATTCTCAGCAGCACCCTGCTGACAGCCAGACAGCCAGTGAGCAGAGAGGGGAGCAGAGAGAGAGGGGAGAGATGGAGGGGCGCAAGACCAGAGGGAGAAAGAGAGGCCAGAGAGGGAGAAAGGAGAGATGGAGAAACTCCAGAAAGGAGGGGTAAAGAGGAGAGGGATCAGAGAGACAAAGAGATAGAGAGAGAAAGAGAGGCCGAATGGGGGGGAAAGAGACCGGAGAGAAAAAGAAACACCAGAGGGGGGGGGGGTCAAGAGGAGAAGGATCAGAGAGAGAGAGAGAGAGAGAGAGAGAGAGAGAGAGAGAGAGAGAGAGAGAGAGAGAGAGAGAGAGAGAGAGAGAGAGAGAGAGAGAGAGAGAGGGGGGGGAAACAGAGAGAGAGGGGGAAACAGAGAGAGAGAGAGAGAGAGGGAAACAGAGAGACACAGAGAGCAATTGGTTGTCCCAGCGTGGATGGAGGCTGGTGACTTACGGTGGTCCTGTTCCCTCAGAACCGGGACAATTCTGGACCCAAACTGGAAGGTAAAGAGAACCCTTGGGTTTGAATTGCTTATCTTTCATCAGGATCATGCATGGCTCACAACTCTTACGATGCACGTAGGCACTGCTGGTTAGTTTGCGGGGAGGTGTACAAACTGGAAGACGTGACATGACGGAATGGCAGAAGTACACAGCATGCTCATCACGCCTTAGACCGTATAAAGTCTTAACGATAAAGCTTTAAAATAACAAAACATTCAAATGTATACGCAGCTAGACCTTTGAAGAAGTTCAACAAGAAGATCAGAACAGAGACTCTGGTCAGCCGTAATTCCACTAAAGCATCAACAACACACACAAAACAATTACAAATCCTTGCTTTGAACGATCACCACAAACACAGGCTGGATCATTCTTTTACACAACCCACCGCAACTAGCAACACAAGGCAGTCGCACAATGCAGCAAGGCAGCAAACGGCCGCGACTCAACAGAAAACCACACACACACACACACACGCGCGCAATGAAGATGAGGGAGGAGCCAAGAAGCACTGGTGGGCGGGGCCAGGCACGGGGTAGGCGGGGCTAGGTACGAAGAACCAGGAAGTGCTGGGTGGGGCTATGGGGGGGGGGGGGGGGGGGGCATGCCTATGAATGGCGTGCAGCAACTTAACACAGTGCATGCTTGGCAAGAAGCAGTCCACAATGCGCCCGGAAAGGATAATAAAAATCGCAAATGTGATTTTTAAAGAAAGAAAGGGAAGTCAGATTACAGACAGAACAGATTTCCATCCAGACAAGACTGTTTATTAATATATAGATATATGTTTTATTTAGAATACCTTTGTAAAAAGTCACCATACATTCAAGGTCAATTTTGTGTATCACATGAGATCCCTCAACAGCATGCATAAGATGAACACTTTCAACGAAAATCAGCATTTTCTTTTTGTTTCTGGAATATTTTGCCGTTTTACAAGGACAATAACAACTTCTTTAAAGGAAAGACTAAAAACTACATAGCCACTCAGGGAATACAATTGCAACACTGTTGTCGTTTGAAAACCACCTAACTTGAGTGCTTTTTTTTCTCCACTAAAAAGGCTCACATGGTCCAGGCGCTGGGCATGTACATAAACAGAATTATGATGAAAGCAATTTAAACGCAGTTGAAAGTGGATGCCTCAAATTGCCCGCCCCCCCCCCTCCATCTTTGAGATTTTTTACTTTTTACATGATTCATTTGAAGACCAGAATCTTACTTCCCCCGGAATGGCCGCGTGAAATATTAAAAATTGATTGGATAAATACTCAAAAATACTATCCAGAAAAAGATTCCCAAATTAGACCAACGGCAGGCAGTAGCCCTGACACGGCCCGTTCATTTAAATACGTTAAGTTGGTCTTTGTTGATTGACATCAGGAGGGCCAGAGTCTCGGCCTACCATACATGTCTTTTCCCGTGGGCCAAAACCCACACGAGACGAGGAAACATGCAAGCTCAGGCCAGAAGAGATTGAGTTCATGTAGGACGGATAAAATAAAAAAAACTTTTTTTTTGTTAATATAGAATGTTACTTAATATTTCTTCCTCCCTCCCCTCATACATTACAAAAATATTTCGGATACAGGACAATTTGGTGTGTTGAATATTAACTCCTAAGGCAGATTTGACACACACGCTCGCGCTGTTCTGGATATTCAAATCAGCTCAGCGAAGACACACGGAACAGAGCACGACCAACAGAATCCAACACAGTAATCTGCTGCACAGCCTTATTGTAAACAAGTCCACGTGTGTGTGTGTGTGTGCGTCTGTGTGCGTCTGTGTGTGTGTGTGTGTCTGTCTGTCTGTGTGTCTGTCTGTGTGTCCATGTGTGTGTCTGTGTGTGTCTGTGTATGAGTGTGGCATCAGAACAACGACAATTACGTCTTTTGGCACTTGTACAGTACATGAAAATGTCAGTTTAGTTTTCCGTTTTTGTTTTGTTCTTTGCTATTTTCTTAACAAAATGACACAACCATGTACATGCATGAAAAGACAAGCAGTAGCAAAGGCAGTCTTTTGAGAGAAGAAGAAGAAGAATAAGAAGAAGTAGAAGAAGAAGAAGGAGATGGAAAAGAAAAACTAAAACCGGGTCAAGTCCAATGCTTGGTTGGGGGACCGCGAGACTAGCGGGGCATTCAGAGTCCGTATCGCTGCTGCAGGGCCAGAAGGTAGGCCCCGCTGGCGGGCATGCCCTCTGGGAGCCGGTAGGCCCCGCCGGGGCCCGAGCTCTCCGGGCAATCCTCCACCCACCAACCGCTACTGTCCTCACAACGACACCACCACCACCACCACCACCACCGCCGCCGCCACCACCACCACCACCACCACCACCACCGACGGGCCGACACCCCCGGGGAACGGGACGGAGGGATGGATGGGCGGACGGACGGGACGGAGGGAGGCAGAGATGGGAGCCCGGGGAAGGAAGGAAGGAAGGAAAGGAAGAGAGGGACAGAACGGATGGATGAGACTGGCCTCTTCCACGGGAGGGAAAGGGGTGAGGGGTGTGGAAGCAGGAGCAAGAGAAGGGGAGGGGGGAGGGGGGGGGGGCAGAGAAGAGGAAGAGGAGGCAGAGGAAGAGGAGTAGGAGAGGACAGGAAAGGTGGTAGGCTAGGTGGATGTGGGGGGTGAGGGGGGGGGGGGGGGGGGGGGTGGGGGGGGTGAGGGCCCCTGTGCTATTCCGAAGCGTTTTCCTGTGTCTGTCTGTATGTCTGTTCTCACACAGTCGAAATCAATTTGCCATCAGGACTGTCGCTGTGGAACAAAGGAGAGAAGGAGGCTTGCCAGGTCGGACACATTCAGAGAGTAATGAGACAAGAGAGACAAGACGGAACCACGTGCAAGCACACACACGCACGCACGCACACACACACACACACACACACACACACAAGATGGAGGACCACCCAGCCCCCGACACCACCAACACCTCCACCCCCCCCCCCACCCCCCCTCGGTTGAGCGAGGCTGGGCCCTTTTTACAGGGAGTGCTGATTGACACCCCCCCACCCCCCCACACCGACACAGAAATACAAACACATGTACAGCAGACAAGAGACCTTGTGCAGTGAGGACCAGGGGGAAGCCCCGGCATGATGACTGGGGGTGAGGGGGGAGGAGGAGGAGGAGGAGGGGGGGGGGGGAGGGGTTCAATGTCTACTGTCACATGTATTCCACCAAACCCTCTACACCCCACACACACACACAAGCACGCACACACACACACACACACGCGTATATCTCCACTGTGCCGTGCCCGCTCACGTACTGGTCTTTTTCTGCCACACGCACACACACGCACACGCACACACACACACACACACACACACACACACACACACACACAGAAATGTGCACCCGAGACCAAACTATCCGTAACCCTGACGACCAATAAGCCTACAAACTTGGAGAGGACTACGAAAAGAAATGATTGTGCCAGGGGATGGGGATGGGGATGGGGGCGGGGGGATTGTGGCCTGGACGAAAGTGGAACGTAAACAAAGATACTTAAAAGAGACTTAAAAATGCATCTTTAAAGAGCTACCACTTAAGAAGGCTGTTAAACGGCAAAGCAAGCAGAAGCAAAAATATACGCTATTGGAAAGAGCTGCGACAAGAAATAAAACCTATTCAAATCAACAAAAAACGAAACACACTAGCGGTGCTATGGTGGGTTCTTACGGTGTTCTACAGATTATCTTACCTACAGACTATGCAGACCATGCAGGACAAAGCCCCATTCCGCCGTGGGCCTCTTAAAATAGGTGCACCTCATAGACTCAACACTCATTCTCACTCTGCAGCTCATGACCACCACACATCTCATCGGGACTCAAGACGGCATCGGGAAACAAGGGGAACGTACCTCGTGGCGAAGCGGCTGTCATAGTCCTCGATGGCAGGCTGCAAAATAGGGACACCCGTTTTAAGCAGCGGCTCAGGGGGAAAACGTTTTATTTTATTTTTTTTTTTACTTCCTGCAATATAGTAGTCTCTTGGTGATGGACAGTAGTGGTGATCCATCCATGCATATCAAATGTATATCATAGCAATATCGCATTTTGTTGAACTGTACAATTGATTTCAGAAGACAGAGTGCTATATTGCCATTGTTTACATCGTGGCAGGCATGAACAAGCTAAACGTTCTTCGGCAGCCTCAGTACAAGGGAGCCATCTTGTCAAATTATACTGGTAATGTATATTTTAGACAGTTACCAAGGGTTGATATCGTGCCACCAGGTGTGAGATGTGTAGCCATTACAAGCCGATAGATAGGCATAGGCAACATTTGCTACAGTCCACTGGGTAGGCTGGTGCACTCATCTATCCAGCACACATCTAGGTGGACACGCCCATTCCCACCTGCTGGCATAATATCACCCCTTTAACACACTGCAGTGGAGTATCGCTCTGTTTCCTTCTCATTCATTCAGGGATGCAGATTCAGATGTGTTAATAAAACACTCCCTCCCCCCCACACACCTGCGTGGTGAAGCCTGCCATGCTGTAGGGTCGGGGCCGGGTCTGCGCTAGACTCTGGGCCAGGAGGCGGGCGGTGAGGCCGTAGTCCGGCATGGGCATGTCGCTCTCCAGGAGGTTCCCTGTGCTGCTGCTCTTCCCATGGTGGAGGCTGGGGGGGGGGGGGGGGTGAAGAAGGCATGCCAGGGTTATTTGTGACAGAACATGCAGAACCACCACAAAGCACTATCTACAGTCGTTTTGGAAAAATGTTCTACAGTAATTACAAAACTTGTTTTAAAAATAATGAGTTGTGAAAGGAGGTCCTTTTGGGTTTATGGCCCTCGTGTTGAGGACAGGACGTCCAGGCCGTACATACTTGACTTTGAGCTTCTCGCTCTCCGTGTCGGGCAGAACGCGTGTGTAGGAGAAGGGGAACCAGCCGCGCCTGCAGAGAACCAGAGGAGCACAGTGTACGGGTTGAAGGAACCAGCCATCAGGGAACACTGGTCACGGTCACGGTCACTGGTATGATGCGTGCGTGTGCCTGTGTGTGTGTGTGCCTGTGTGTGCGTGCATGCACGCGTGCATGCGTGCGCGTCAGTCTTTGTCTGTGTGTGTGTGTGTGTGTGTGTGTCTGTCTGTGTCTGTGTCTTTGTGTGTCTGTGTCTGTCTTTGTGCATCTGTCTGTGAGTCTATGTGTCCGTCCATCTGTGTCTGTCTGACTGTGTATGACTGCCTGCCTGTCTGTCTACGTGTGTGTGTGTGTCTGTACTGTCTGACTGTGTCTGCCTGTCTACGTGTGTGTCTGTACTGTCTGACTGTGTCTGTCTGACTGTCTACGAGTGTGTCTTTGTGTGTGTGCGTGCGCGCGTGTGTGCGCCGGGACCACCGCGCACATCTTGTTCTTCTCGTTCTCGCCGTAGTGCCAGCCGTCCCGGGCCTCGGGCACCAGCAGGGTGATGACGTCGCCCTCGGCGAAGCTCAGCAGGGTGCCGTTGTCGCCGGCGGCGTGCGAGAAGATGGCCTGCACGCGGGAGCGCCCGTTCCTCTCCAGGCCGGCCGCCATGGAGCTTGAGCGGGGCAGGGTCCTCGTCTCTCCTGGGGGGGAGACGTTTTTCAACTTTAGCGGTTGGGTTATTATTCAGACTCTTTTGACTAGCATTAGAAAGTGTCTCATGTTAAAACATCAACCATCCGTCGAGTCAGTCCGGACAGGATATAGCCGTGACTTAAGCTGCAACTGCTGAACATTGATATTTATTACAGTGGAAACAAGCTCAAGCCTCGAGAGGTTCCTAATGAGGGAACTCGACTAGTGCAGCTTTAATGATTTCCTTTTGAATCACTCGGCAGACACTTATTCAAGAGAGACTTGATGCAGTGAACTCTGATTCAGGCCGTTGAGGACCCAGTCAGGCGGTTAGGCATTTTGCTCACGGACGCCCACTGTAGACGTCGGGGATTGAACCCAGAACCTTTCGATATCCTGAGCACCTCACTATGCATGTATACTGCCCCCCCCCCCCAAAAAATAACTTGATTCACATCACCCGTACGTACACCTGTTCCATACCTGTACACATCCTAAGCGCCTACCTGCTACTTAAAGTATCCAAAATCACTGGGTGATTAAAGTGTCTGATGAATGGATAAATGGTCACATGTCTTAGCCAAAACGACTGAAACGACGACGCTCCTCCACCAATCAGGGAGTCCGAGCCTCTTTGAGTGACAGCCAGACTCACCCACTGGGTTCTTGCTCTTGGCCGGGGCGGGCCTGCGGACGGGCAGGGTGTTGGAGTACACCTCGCTGACCTGCCGCTGGGGCTGGCCCTGGGGCGCGCCCTGGGGGGACGGGGGCCCCCCCTGGACGGCACCTCCGCTCCCGCCTCCGCCGCCGCCGCCGCCGCCCTCCGTCCAGTAGTCGTCGCCGTGGACGCCCGTCGTGCCGTTCACCATGGCCATGCCCTCGGGGCCCATCAGCCTCTGCTTGGGGGACAGTGAAGAGACACACGGATGACGCCGTGTGTGCCGAAGTCACCCGGTCGGCTCAACCCTAGGGGCAGGGCGATTCATCGGATTTTGATCGCGGTTTCTATTTTTTTTGGGGGGGGGGGGGGGGTCAAACGATCTCCAAACTAATATAATCGTAAAGTTGAATTTTTTTTTTTTTGACAGTTTTTTTAATTTTATTTTTATTTTGTTCATTAAATGTTTTATAGAAATTGAACAGAACAGTTGGCTACACATCTGTACATTCTTTTTCAATTGGAACATATTTTTTTAAGGGGACATTTCAAAGTGCTCAGCTGTTCTCAAGTGTTTTTTTTTTGGAGAGAAATGCAGAATAAACGTGTCATGTGTTAAAAACTCAAAAATGATTGTTTGAATAATCGTGATTTCAATAATGACCAAAATCACAAATCGTGATTTTTTTTTTCCATAACCGAGCAGCCTTAACTCAACCCTCTAGGTTCCTACACAACGTGGGCGGTGAGCTTTGCCGCGAAAATCCATTTGCATACGACGTGTCGACACACACTCTGCGTCTCTAGTGCCGTGTCCGTTGAGGACACAGGAAGCCCGTAAAGTAAAGGTGGGGAAAACTATAAAGAACTGCTAATAAATCATAGGATTAGTGGGTGTGTGATGGCGGTCGTGTTAAGAGCTCCGGCCCAGCAGGGGGGTAGCGTGGGCTTTAAGCAGCTTGTTAATAAAGAAGAAGGCACTGCACACATTAAAGGCGCGCGGCTGGAGAGAGGTGGGCTTGTGTTTGCCTCCCTGTGGAGAGAGGCGATAGGTCTGAGTGCGAGTGGTGTGGTTCCTCCCTTAACTGTATAATAAGCGTGGTGTGATCCGGGTGGACTGCTGCTGCTGCACACACAACACACACACGCGGTAAATGCGGTCTTCGCTTTCGTTAAAACGCTGTGTGTGCTGGACTTCGTTGTGCTTTGGGTCACACTGTTCCGTTTCTCCTCACAGCCGTCCTCTACTCCCGTCCTTACTGCTCAGCGCCTCATCTGACCAGTCTTATTGTGTTGCCCGTGACATGCCACCAGGTGTGAGTGTGATGAGCCGTTACAAGCCCTTTTGAAAATCGGGCTCTTCTGACATCACAAGTGGTCGTGTCCACCTAGATGTGTGCTGGATGGATCAGTATACCAGCCTACCCAGTGGACCGTAGCAAACGTTGCTCGATCTATCCGTCACACATCTAAGTGGACACGCCCACTTGTGATGTCAGAAGAGGCAGATTTTCAAAACGGCTTGTAACGGCTAATCACACTCACACCTGGTGGCATGTCATGGGACCTTTAAAGGAGAACTTCTGAGGGGCGACGCACAGAGCCTGGCCTGGAAACCAAACGCCACAAGGGGTGGAGTTAGGCCTTGGTCCCGTTTCGTTACATATTTCAACGTATTCTACCGACACAGAACTCTTTTGTGGAGGAAGTGGCTGAAGCTTTACGAGGGGGGCTTCAAAACCTTTACAGACTCCTCTCCGGAGTACGTCGGGGTCCGAAAACAAGACGTTTTTGCATGTTTTTCATTATCCAACCGGGAAAAGTTGATGGTAGTTCTTGTTCGCTGTTGGCAAATGACGCTCCAACAGAAACCTACGCCTCCAGCAACAGGACTGGTCGAAACAAATTGAAAGTGAAAGTGAAACGTCCCACACTGGATTCAAGCTCGTCTGCCCTCACACTTTATTATCTTTATTATCTGAATGGAGGTTCTCACCGCCTGATGGCCCAGGCCGCTGCCCATGAACACGGCCAGCTCGGGGGGCACGGGGAGCGGCTGGGCCCCCGGGATGGGGTCCGAGATCACCAGGTTGGACTTGGAGGTGTGCAGGGGGCTGGCGCCGCCCACCGAGCCCATCTGCTGGGCCAGGAGCATGGCGCGCTCCGGCAGCTTGTTGGGGTCCGAGCACGCCTGCTGCCACATGGGGATCTTCTGGGTCAACAGGTCCTTACCCTGGGGGGGGAGGAGGAGGAGGGGGAGGAGATAGAAGAGGAGGAGCAGGAGGAGTGGGAGGAGGAAGAGGAGCAGGAGGAGGGGGGAGGAGGAGGAGCAGGAGGAGGGGGGAGAAAGAGGAGCAGGAGGAGGGGGGAGGAGGAGGAGCAGGAGGAGAAAGACGAGAAGGAGGACAAGAAGGAAGAGGAGGAGCCGGAGGCGGAGGAGGAGCAGGGAGGAGAATGAGGACAAGGATGAGGTGGTATCAATGAAAGACAGGGGGCATGATAAATGATAACTTGGGCTGAAAACTACCAATTATCCTCCTCTGCATTTATTCTAGTTAATGTTCTTCCTATTCCTATACAAATCAATTCATTATTCAGCTATAAACAACAACAAATACTTTTAAGTTAACAGGGACACAAGTGATGTCTGGATTTCACTTGCATCCAAAAAGCAGCCAATTACAAAAAAGGATTACATCAGAAACAGAGCACTTTACCTGACTAATGACTAAAACGATTGATCTGTTGATTATTATTATTATCAATTAATTAAGTATCCATTGATCGGCCAACTGGTTCAGCACTTAGAGCCAAACGGAACAAGAGAGGATAATGAAAGATAACACAAATTAATAAGAAAATTATATATATATATATATATATATATATTCAAATACTTCAAATCCTTAGACTGATCCACAGAACTCTTTGAGACGTTGCATGGTAAACCCCATTGAATTGTGTAGAAATATCGAACATGATGCATGCGATTTCAAACTGTCCGCCTACTGCACCATCTAACAGCCCAGCAGCAGGCCCCCACCCTCCAGGTCCACACAAGACAGAAAACACTGGCCTACACACACACACACACACACACACACACACACACACAGTCTCATTGCTTTGTAATTACTGACTGTCATAGTGTCAACGACACCTCACCATACTATCATCAACTATGTGTGTGTGCAAACACAAACACACACACACACACACACACACTCAGTTTTTGGGACAGCGTTTCAATTGGCTGGCAGTGGGTGACCAGCATGAAATGCCTTGAGACAGATGCACCCCATTAACTCAACAGACCACCCACCCCACACACACACACGCCCACACACTTCTTCATGGTAGAATCACAATCCTACTCACAAGCCCACGTTACCACACTCATTAAATGCTATTATTACAGCTTTCCAGGCTTCACCCTAGACGCCATACACATGGGTTAGCTGGTCTATTCCCAGCTCATCTGGTTATTATTATTATCTGGTTTTTATGTCCCCCGTTTGTGATGGTTCTCCTGATCTAGAGAGACTCAGAGAGGGACAGCAGAGACAGCGAGAGAGACAGAGACAGATGCATAGAGAGACATAGACAGAGAGAGAGAGAGAGAGAGAGAGAGAGAGAGAGAGAGAGAGAGAGAGAGAGAGACAGAGACAGAGACAGAGACATAGAGAGAGACAGAGACAGAGACAGAGAGATAGAGAGAGAGAGAGAGATGCATAGAGAGACATAGACAGAGAGAGAGAGATGCATAGAGAGACATACAGAGAGAGAGAGACAGAGACAGAGACAGACATGCATAGAGAGACAGACAGACAGGCCTTACCTTTCCATGGTAGGCGCTGCTGTTCTTGGCCACGGCGCACTGGCGGTCCACGAGGAAGCAGTACCGGCGGCGCTCCTCGGACAGCGCCGTCTTGTAGCCCTCGGCGATGAAGGTGTCCAGCTCGCTCTGCTTGCTGCTGATGGTCTCCACAAACTGCCACCGGAAACACAGGGAGAACAGTATCACTGAAACCCGTAGGCACGGTGGGAGGAGAGGGCGGAAGAGAGAGGCAATCTTCCCAAAGACCATGTTTGTGCAGCCATCACACCTGTATCCTGGATTAATCACCGCATGAATTGACTCATTAATCACAGTTGGAAACGGGCGTCTGGTAGGCTTGTCTCGCGCTCGACCGGTGGCTGCATTACCCTTTGCGGCCACCAGAGGGCACTACTTCCCCACTGCCAATGGACGCGGTGAGCTAGTTAGGTACTTGTGGCTAAATCTAACAAGAATCTTTTATGTGGGATGGCCTTGCGTATTAGTGTTGGCGCAGATCCACCTACGCCATCACACAAATACTTTGAACCAGTGTTGAGCAGGCGAGGGAGTGCGAGGGAAAGATCAGGACAATGAATTTATCTTTCTCCTTGCTGGGTTACTTCCTGGCCGCACGGCTTATGACCTCGGATAAGGCACTTCCAAATAGTTCGGGCTGACTCAGTCTCATTCTTTCGACACCACGACTCTCGTGTATAGACATGAGCGATGCCCCGTCAACAAACTTTCTTTGTTCGGTTCGGTTTGTCGCAGACCTACCACTGAGCGGCCATGTTGTGGCTCTTCGTTTGAATGGTCTGGTCGTCCGCGCTCCAATGAGGAGCAGCAAACTTTAGGATGGTGCTGGTTGTGTTGTTGGTATGAGTCACACTTCATGCTGCAGGGAGAAACTGGAGCGGCGGTAGGATATGTGCACCGACTCAGAAACACACACCTGTCTTCTATAGCAGGGAAAGGCCTGCATCATGTCCGCAATGAAAGATCCCCATCTATGCGGATATTCTCTCTCTCTCTCTCTCTCTCTCTCTCTCTCTCTCTCTCTGAACTGCTCAACCTGTCCTTCCTCTCTGCCTAATTTCCCCAAGTCTCACGGCGCAGAGAAAAATTACAATCAATAAATACACGTCATCAACCTCGATAGAGACTTCATCTTTATTTAAAACGACCTGCCAGCTCAGGTCGACTTGTAACCTAGAACACTGCAGAGGGGGAACCTCGTTCTCTGAGGCATTTCTTCATAATCATGGAAAAAAAATATGTAATGTTGATTTTGCCCCTCTCGGGCTATTGGCCGGCGTGTGCATGTGACGGCAGATACCGGATAGGAACAGTAAATACATTCCTAGCGAATGAGTGCATGTATCTGTTGGGCTCGGTGCACGTCGGCTCGTGATTGGACCAGACCCCTGGATCAATAAACCCTGGCCGCTCCCACCCGGCGATATGCAAACGAGCGCCGGCATTTCATCGGGGACTTCCATTCCCTTACACAACAACGGCGCCGATTATATTAAAAAACGGAAGCACAGCGCTGCCTAATGCAGACCAACAACACTTGAAGTAATTAAAAGTGTGAGGGCTGGGATGTGGGGAGGAAGGGGGGGCGGGGGGGGTGTGGGGAGGAGAGGAAGGGGGGGCTAGGAGCCTTAAGAGGGTACAGAAGGGGACTCACAACAACAAAGCCACTCATATTCGATTTAATTCCTACAGGGATTTAGCAACATAGCCGTGCACCGAGTGAGAGACACAGAGCGAGAGGGGGAGGGGAGAGAGAGAGAGAGCGCGAGAGAGAGAGGAAGCGAGAAAGAGCGAGAGAGAGAGAGCTCCGTGCTGCCATTTAGTCATCATCAGCACTCTGTGAATCCACAAGACTTATTGCAGAGCTCCGGGGTTACAATATTGAAAACGACTACAACTTCCTCTCAACACGTCAACGGTGTGGGATAAACTCAAGACATGACATAATTCACACACCCCCGTGTGCCTCGTATGAACACACACACACACACACACACACACACACACACACACGATTCAACACTTTGCTATTCTCCAGTTTTGTACTCATTTCAGAAAAACCGTAATAAAAGATGGCTTTCATGTGTGATCTAATGGGCCAGGTCTTTAAGCTCTGTTGGATCCGGGGGCCGTCATTAAGACATCATTGTGCGGCGTGGGAGAGGTTATCAAGAAGAGACCTTCCCTTGAGGATGGCATCATCACACAGGCAGGGTGCTACATAATGAGCTAGTTAGCATTTTGGCAATAACTGTGGTCGGTTATTGCGGATCTGCTCTCAAAAGAGGGAAGGTTTTCGAGAGACGAGTGAGGGCAATTTTAAGAGAGAGAGCGAGATAGATGAATGGAGGAAGGGTGGGAAATGAATAGGGGGACAGGGGGTAAGGGGAGGGTCTTGCAAAGGAGAGAGTTGGGGGCACGTCTTCGAAGACTTTGCTCCATTAATTATTTTTTAATCAGTACGAAATTGGTCCGTGGCTGGCTAACACATTTGAATAATTACGTAAATGATTATACTCCCATAAGAGGCACAGCTCTGAGCCAGTTCATCACGGTCAGTTTCTCTTATAGAAACTCCAATGTAAACCAGCTGATGCTCTCTCTCTCTCTCTCTCTTCTTCTTCTCAGCCTCTCTCGCCCACTTGCCGTGATAGAAACCATGCATGTTTTTTTGTTTTGCCTTTATAACTTGTTGCAATGATTTGTAGTGGCTATGAGTCACATTGTGTGTATCTGAACGTGTGTGTGTGTGTGTGTGCGCGCATGTGCCTGTGTGTGTGTGTGTGTGTCTATTGATCTGCCTATTAATTCAGTGGGAAGATTGCGATCAGCGCTACATGATATCTTGATATCCTGCCACATAAACACGTCCAGTGAGGCGCCGGGAGTGGGCCTTTTGTTCTATAGCGGTCGACGGATATATATCGGCCGGACGATTTTTTTTCGCAGATTATTTTATTATTATTATTTCTATTATTTTTTGATTTACATGATTTACAGACACAGTTCGACAAATGTTCCTTTATTAAATTGAGACGTGTACTGTTTTGTTATCATCATTGTGTCATTTGTTAGGATGTAAATTGAGGGAGCAAAAGCAGTATCAGCTCCAAATATCGGCTCTAGAAAACCGTATCGGTCATCAGCTAAGGCTGAAGAAAAAAAATAATCGGCATCGGCCCAAAAAAAAGGAGGATGGAGGATGGAGACAACAGCAATCATGGCGGCTGATCCTGTTCGTCTCCACACCGCCGGGTCCCGTCCGTCCGCCGTCTCCCAGGGACGAGGTGTAGACCCGGCCCGCCCCGTGAACTCACTCCTCCGGGCGAGAGGGCGACCTGCGACGACACGCCGCTGCCGTCTGCTCTCCCTCCCCCCCTCCCCCCCTCCCTCCGCGGGACCGCCACACCACCGCCTTCTGTTCACCCGCTGCCCCCCCCCCCCCCCCCCCCCCCGGCTCATCACACACACCCACTCTTTTTTTTCCCACTCAACTTTGACACTCTGAAGATTACGTCTATCCGAACGCCACCAATCAGACACGCGTGGTCCGGGGCGAGTACGGCGACCGCACCGCTGTCACAGAGAGGAACTGGTGTGACGCGCACAAGACAGCCTTTGTGCACGTTCGTCTCTGGGTGTGTGTCTGCATGTCTCTGCGAGTGAGTGAGTGAGTGAGTGAGTGAGTGAGTGAGTGAGTGAGTGAGTGAGTGAGTGAGTGAGTGAGTGAGTGTGAGT
>NC_140271.1:14603013-14632251 GCF_964030765.1 Micromesistius poutassou | reverse complement strand
TTGACCATGACTGACAAACTGCTGGAGAAAATTGTATCGCGGCCAGCTCTCAGCGGGGGGGCGGGCACGGAGAGTGGAGGGGAGTCACGGCCCCCCCGCCAACCCTGCTAATGCCTTTAGACAAGAGGATCGACACACACACACACACGCGCACGCGCACACACACACACACACACACACACACACACACACACACACGACCTTTCCATTTAGTCACACCGTACCCGTCGGATGAATCAGAAACACGCGGGTAAAAACAGCAGGAAAACGGGAACAAACACAATAGGTTCATTTAAGCTGCCTGAACGAGTGTTCATACAAGTGATACGCACACAATTTTCTAAAAAGGTCGAATGCGTTTCAGTTTCTGTCGTCGTCACTAAAAAGCATCAAAATCACGAGTCACGTTCACTACAGTAACACGCCGCAGACGATTGAGTGGAATGATTTCAAAGTCGACAGGGAAATCTGTCACGAGCACGGCACACTGGCTGCTCGGCGCGACGCCTGCCAAAGCCTTGACAGAGTCGTGACGTGCCCCATCTTTCAAATGAACCAGATTCTCAACGTCTCGCTAACGTTCAGGTGGCCGCGCGGCGCCACAGGAAGTGAACGGGGCGAGGCGCGTCCGCCCTATTTCCCCCCCCCCCCCCCCCCCTTCAGCTCGACCCTGATTGGCTGGTTTGTTTTGCCCAGAGATTGGAAAGCTTTTCTGCGAAACCGAATGCAAGGCATCTCGGTTCTCTATGAAGGCATCAGTGTGGCATCAGAAAAAAAAAAAAAAAAAAGGCGCAAAGATGAATGAACCTATGAAAATCCGAAATCAATGGAAGCTTGAAGGGACCTGTGAGGGAGTGTGACAGGGGAGGGCTTACTTTGCTGAATAAAACATTGTCACAGAGCTTTCATGTCCACATTGGGGGTGGGGGAGCCCGAAGTGGATCGCTCCACTTTGACGATACACAACCCGCCACACCCCCCCCCTAAAAACCCCCACCCTTCCAGAACTAACCGCCAGTTCTACCCGGAACGCGACGGGCACCGCGACACACATTACGCGGCGCCGGGGAAATCTCTTCAAACAGCTGCTGATTTCCCGAGAGAGTCGACCGCAGCAAACGGGACTCGGTGACACCGGTCGCCAAGGCAACCGTCTGACAAGGGGGCTAGGTGCTGATTCCCTTGATGGCCCTCCTCAATATTTATGAATCGAAAGTCGCCGACCATGATGCACGCACGGGGGGGGGGAGCACGCAAGATTATGCGCACGGACAAACACAAACACAGAGTTAGTTGGCTCTATCCCTCTTTCTCTTTCTCTCTCTCGCCAGCTCGCTCTCTTTCACACAGCTGCCATTCACAGTATTTGACTCGGATGAAAGTCTTCTGTGGTAGATTCCAGAACAGCGGTCACACATAAATGATGCGGTTTCACAGATCGTCAATAGTGGGGTAAAGAAACTTCCTGTCATTCTAATTCTAAGGACTGTGTTTATGTCCGTGGCAGCAGCAGCAGCACGGTCAATGCGAATTAACTTGACTCGTTGTGTTTATACTGGTGCACTGCCAGGCCGAGATCAGACAGGGCCGTAATTAACGGGGTGGGCTACACCGGTGTTTTTCGTACTGCGAAGAAGGTCCACTATCACCGTGCTTCTGTAGAGTTTCCGCAGGGGACTGGAGCGCAGTGTGCCCTTCAACGGAGAGAAGAACGTACAGTATGTCTTCCAACGAACCGCACCATACCGTTCCAACTCCCAGTGAATGACAGAATGGCAGGCGATCATCCTTGTCGTTTTTAAATACGAACATTCAAAATGTTCGGCTTTTTAGGCCATTGTTCACCAAACTTGGGTGCACTTAAAAAAGCATCCATTTCTGAATATTAGAACAACATGCATCATCCTCAGCCATCAACAACTAGCTCCATCAAAATGAACAACCACTTCCCAAAACACCAGACATTATTTAATGAAACACTACAGTGCTGAGATTGGTTGTGCTTGTGTGAAATCGGTTGTGTGTGTGTGTGTGTGTGTGTGTGTGTGTGTGTGTGTGTGTGTGTGTGTGTGTGTGTGTGTGTGTGTGTGTGTGTGTGTGTGTGTGTGTGTGTGTGTGTGTGTGTGTGTGTGTGCATGCCTGTATGCACGCGTGTGTGCAAGTGTGTGTGTGTGTGTGTGTGCGTGTGTCCATATTGAGCCTTCAAAAGGCTTGTATGTGGGCCGGAGGCATGGGTAGCCAGTGGTGAGGCCACCCTGTGAATGCTTCAGGGGAGAGAGAGAGAGAGGGAGAGGGGAGGGGGGGGGGGGGGGGGGGGGGGGGGGGGGGAGAGAGGGGGAGCGAGGGAGAGATAGAGAGAGAGAGAGACATCAGTCAGTACATCCAGCACCTTACCCAGATCTTTGGAGCCATGGCTCTCGCTGGCCAGCTCGCCCATCCGGACCAGGGCATCAAAGTAGCCTTTGGCAGCAAATGTCACAGCTGGAGAGAAAGACACAAGAGAATCATTTCTGTTCCGAGCGAGTGGGTTTCAGTTGGAAATGTATTCACCAATTACATGCATGCATAACAAAATAAAAAAAGGTTGACTGCATCTTTAAAAAAAAAAAAAAGAGACACAGCCTCAACCTAAAGGTCACTGATGAATGTAACCCATCACTGATCACTTCCATTCAGAGTGACCCGGTGAGCTGGTCGCTGTAAGGGCTCCGATTGGCTACCCACTGAACAAGAGTGACAGTGGGACCGACTCCTGACAGGCCCGCTATTAAACTTCAAGGTTTTCTGTCCGACTAGTTTAAGGCACGCATGACTGGACGAATCAACAGTGAAAACACACCACCGGGTAAAACACACCACAGCGTTGCGCTCACAACCCCACACACCAATTTAAATCAATTGCTACACCTCTTCCCGGATCAATACGAACGCTGGCTCCATCACTCGCACCTGCGACTCCCCTGGCTAACAACGAAGGCTAACAATGGGCAGACTCTCTTCTACCCCGGGCTGAATAATGGCGGCTAGTTTGTGTTGTTTACTTGTATTTCTTTGGGGAGCCGAGGTACACTACGCACTCCAGCTTCAGTTGACAGATGGAAATCCAGTGCCTGCAGCGTTGACGGCTGGCTGGTGCGAGCCACACTTGGCGACAACAGCCCAATAAAACCAGCTAATTGTAGCAGGTGGACCCAGCCTATAGATAGAGCGTGTCTCTCGGGCTGCGAGCTGGAGGGCTGCGGAGCGTATGCTAATGCTAACCCCAATTACAGCTGACTCAACAGCGGCAGACACGGCCTTCATCTTCCTGCCTTTGACGTCACCGCTAGGGAGGAGTGCCGGGAAAGGTTTGGTTATGCAGGGCTCACTGGCTTATTGCTCTTCATTAGGCACTAGGAGAGTCCCACACTGCCTTGGGTCGGAAAGGCTAAAGGTGAACCCACGGCGAGTGTGTGTGTGTGTGTGTGTGTGTGTGTGTGTGTGTGTGTGTGTGTGTGTGTGTGTGTGTGTGTGTGTGTGTGTGTGTGTGTGTGTGTGTGTGTGTGTGTGTGTGTGTGTGTGTGTGTGTGTGTGTGTCAAAGATGGGAGAGGTAGAGAGTGTGCCGAGAGGAATATCTAATAATGTATTCTCTGAGGAGTCTTGAAGCTAATGATGTGTGTGTGTGTGTGTGTGTGTGTGTGTGTGTGTGTGTGTGTGTGTGTGTGTGTGTGTGTGTGTGTGTGTGTGTGTGTGTGTGTGTGTGTGTGTGTGAAGAAGGGGCAGCTGGGCCGATAAGCTGGATCTAGAGGGGTCTCCGCTAGCTAGTCTCTAATGAAATGTGCAGTGGTCGGCGGGGCGGGGATTACCAGAACTCTGATTGGAGGGCAGACACTGTCAATCTGGCAAGGGGCTCACTGAGGGCCTACACCTTTATCAACAGCGATCAGCGACGCTGACCCAACTGATGACGTAAACAGAGCCAGCCCCCCCTCGCCCCTCTCCCCCCCCCCCCCCCCCCCACCCCCCCGAGCCCTGTTTGTGGTGAGGTGCTGAGCTGTCAGAGTAATTGCACCATATGGACTTAGGCTGAGTGTCCCCCTCTGCTCCTGGCCCCAGAAACAGAGCTCATTAGTCCCCTTGTGTGTGTGGAGCGGGTCTCCGGCAGGGGCTCAGACCGGTGTCCTGCCTCCGTCAGTGTCTGGGATTAGTCTCTATGGGAGGTGAGGGGATAAAAGGGACGCGTAAGCCCCCTCGTTGGAGGATCGCTCCCGCCCTCGTGTTTACTCAGTCACTTGGAATGTAGAGTTATGTCTAGTGTTTGGCAGGGGGCGGGGGGGGGAAGTGTCAAGTGTCAGATTCTTGTCGGGGCCAGATGGACAATAATATGTAGTCCATCATGATCAGAATGGATTTGTTGTGAGAGGGGGTTGCCGTGGGGACGGCCGGCGGGAGGAGACGGCGGCCCACGTGTGCCCTTGCCCGTTTATCGTCTTTGCCCGGGTATTTTATCTCCATGAAGTCATGTCCTGATTGGGATACCCGGTTTTATGGTCAAAATGAACTACGATGAGAAGAATCACCAAAATAGGATGTTTGAAACGTTGAGATGAAAAGGAAAACTAGTTTTAGTCCGATATAAAATGTCTGTGATCTTCTATGTGATGAGCCCCAGACTGGTGTTATTTTGAATTCAAAACATATTCATCCATTTACTGTAAAGTTCCCCTTATGGTAATCACGATAACTCATAACGCCAAGCCTACTTTTCTCTGTTTATGTGAAATATTGCCCCAGTTATAATGTGAACAAAGCTAACCGGGGGCTGTCTCTACAGCGTTAGATGGAACACTCTCTCGGCCTCGCGTTCCTCTCCTATAGAGGCCATGCCGGCTCCTGTGAACCACATGATTGGCCCTTTTTTGGCAAGGGGACGGATAATTATTATCTTTTTAGCTCTCAGTGAACAAAAGGAGGGAGTAGAAGATGCATCTAGAGAGAGAGAGACACACACAGAGTGCGAGCGAAGAGAGAGAGAGAGACGCAGCATGGCGAATTGGCCGTCAGCCCAAACCTGCAGCGAAAAAACAAGGACAGTGGGAAATAAATAAATAAATGAACCAAATAGGATGAGAGAAGGAGAAAAAAAAAAAAAAAAGAAGAGAAAACTCACTGGCAAGCGCCTTCTCGTAGCTCTTCCCCATGGCAACGAAGTTCCGTAAACAAGGGTTGAACTGCTCCATGATGGTCTGTGGAGGAGAGAGGCAGAGGCACAGATATTGGTGGACGGACGGAGAGGAGGAGGCTCGACGGACAAAAGGAGAACCGGCGACCCCGGTCATCACAGGGACTGCTGCTGCCGCGTTCTCAGGGAATCACAGATCGCCGTGGCCCCCTTGGCCCTCGCACACACTCTTTTTTTTACGTAACCCGTGGTAAACTGTCAGACACGTCACCATGGCAACGCAAGCGTGGCACACAAAGGTCTTCAGGGGAGGTTGCCGTGTGTGTGTGTGTGTGTGCGTGTGCGAGCGTGTGTGTGAGTGTGTGTGTGTGTGGTCGCGTTCACAATAAAAAAAAAAAATCAAATCAGTTATCAGGATCGTTTCTCTTCGCCCACGTCTTCGCCGTAGCGCCGTAGTACCGCAGGGTACGGTGGGGGAGGCGTCGGGAGAGGAAGTAGTTAATAATTACGACACACCGCAGAGGTGGAAGCAACACTTAGACGAGCCGCGTGACACAGCCAACGCCATCCCATTCCAACGCCAAACACACAACCGCGCGTTGTCCAGGAAGTGCCACCTGCGTGACGTCAAGTATGTAGGGCAGTGATGAGAGAAAGAAAAAAAAAAAGATACATCACGGGGGTGTCAATGCACAGGAAATTAAGTGATGCCTGACACGCCCCCCCCCCCCCCCCCGCCCATCTCCCATCTCCACCACCATCACCGTCATAATTCCCTTCTCCCCTCCCGTCCTGTCCTCGCCACCGTGCCGCTTCTGTCCTCCTCCAGGGCTTCCTCCAATTAGTGGGTCCCCAGCCAGCGAGGCAGGAACTGCCAGGGGAGACAACCAGCGGCAGCAGCAGCAGCAGCCCTCGCTGCACTAGCAGACTGCTGCTGCTCTGCTGCGAGAGGGAAGCTAGTTAATAATAATAATAATAATAATAATAAGAGGTATAACAATAAAACCAGCAAGCCAGTGGCAAAGTGTTCAGGAAGACATTTCCTTTGGAGGCCGCCGGCATTGACCCGGGGACAATTGCAGCGGCGGTTTTCTTAAAACTGAAATAACATCCCAGGTCCTGGACTATATGTGCTCTGCGGTTTGTTTCGAAACTATCTTGTAACAAAAGGGAGTTGAGGTTTCTAAAAAAAAAAAAAAGGATGAGGGTGTGTCTGTATGGGCCTTGGCCTGCTCTGCATCAGGTCAAAATACACAATGGCTAGTGCCTTTCTGGAAGACAAATAGGCCCTATGTCAACCTTAAATAGAATATGAACTTTGCAGACAGACTATAACCCAGGCCAACAGTGGTACAGTACCCATGCCTGAATCATAGCCTGTCAAGAATACATGCCGACACCCAGTGGTTTGTTTGGTTTGTTTTGTTTGCATGAGATTTTCGCCACCCGCAGTGGAAACCATCCATACTGGCCCCTTTGATGGAGGGGACTTGAAATGTCCATAGAGTAAAACCTGTCTAAGGCCCAAATGATTGGCTTTGTATTACGAGACTGAAATCACATTTCTTCCCCGTTGACTAGAATGTTAGAGGGTAATTCTTACTCATAGGAATGGTAGTGGAAAATCGTGAACAGGACGCGAGCAAAATGAACACCAATTTCATGGTGGTCGAAACATCAAACTATACCTTTGGTAGCCAAAATGGCTTTGCACACAATGAACCAGACACCGCCGTTGACCCAGGAATGGACTCGCCACACAGACCACCTACATGGCCTGTCCCATGACATCATTCATGTAAAGCGAGGACCACTTGAGGACAAGAGAACGCAGAGAGCAGTCCTAACTGAGGACTCAAGGTTGCATATTCAAACAGTCTAGCGCACATGACATTAATAATTACCCTCTTAAAAAAGGGGGAGTTGTCCATTTATCTTCTGCTAATTGCGAAGACTCCCTTGGGGAAACGGGCTGTTTCAGGACAGAGTTACAGTTGCCGGTTCCAATCGTGTTTATATTTATTCGCTTTATGTTCCGCTTCCACCTGCATTTTGTAACGGGGGGGGGCCTACGCCAACACGCGCTAATGGAAGGAGCCGAACGGAAGATTCCTGGCGAGGAAGAACAAACAGATACGCGAGTTCGCACTCACTCTCCAAAAAAGGTTAGCCTGTCTCTCCGTTCGCTGGAAGATTAAAGACTCGCCTGCTCCTCGAGGGACCTGCTAGGGAGATGTTTATGCCAACGTCTTTTAACTGGTGCTGACGTGGAGCTGGTTGAAAGGGAATGTGAGCCGTGTGAGCTTGCGCACGCACGCACGCACACGCACACGCACACACACACACGATAAATGACAGGAAAGGATTGCGCGCGCACACACACACACACACACACCGAGAAAGACAGTAGTGGTGATTCTAACCGGTGGGAGGATTACATAATAAAGTCAAGGCCAGTGCAGTGCAGCTTCACTGTGGCACTGTCTCCCACTGAAATGGAGTCGGGAAGCGCGCACATGCACACGCACACACACAGACACACACACACACATACACTATGAAAGAGTAATTACAATGCTTTGTGTGGTACATCAAAACAAAAGCTTGAATGGTAAGTTGAAAAAGAGGTTGTTTCCATCCTTTAAAAGGCCTTATTGTTGCTAAATCTGCCATTCCACTTTTAAATCGCTCCACATTTCTTACCCTAATTGAGGCAGCTAATTGTAAAACAAGGCCCGAGAGGCACCGAGCCACGTGACACGAAACGCCAAGACGACTAGGAAGAGGAACTCGTTAATACTTTTTCGGGCGACAACAGCTGGAGGAAAAGCAAGAGACTGAAAAGTCATCACGCGTGTCCCCTTCTCTGCAGAATCCCTTCTCCGTGACATTGTTTCGGTTACGGGGAACTCACGGCTGAAGCCTCGGCCCGCTGCCTGCACAGAGACATACGGGGAGGCCACAATGGTCTACCGGCGCAGGTCCCTCTCGCTGGACTAAAATTAGCCTTCTCGCTCGGCCACCCCGTCCAAAAGAGACAATCCATCAAGGGCAGACAAACGGCCCAAAAATAAATAGAATGTAGTAATGATGATAGATGTGTACTCATTGTGACCTATATAAATGTACCTCTTCTCACGTGCGCACACACACACACACACACACACACACACACACACACACACACACACACACACACACACACACACACACACACACACACACACACACACACACACACACACACACACACACACACACACACACACACACACACACAGTGTCCTTCGTCTCACAGGGCATGCTTCACAACTGCAAAATAACACTGGTGATTTGGGCCGGAGGGATTACAGAAGAACATAATCAAAAAACGACACAAACAATTAGTCCGTTCAACCCCAATCCCTAAACGCTGGCATCGCCGCCTCCTAGCTTTGTGCAGATGCTTAAAATGATATAGAGAAGACATCATTTGCCCCTGCAGTGTGCAAAGGTGTTGAGGCTATAGGACAGAGAGGGATAGAGAGAGGGGCAGAGAGAGATAGAGCATAGGCCAGAACCCTGTTGATTTAATCAAGCAGGAATGTAAAGACAGTGGATGGAGTGGGAGTTGGACTGAAAACAGGGCAATCACACACACTGGGAGCCTTTGTTCTAAATCATATCAGCAGCGTGCGTTCAAGGTTTTGGCAGGGTCATCCTCAGCTGCAGTCTCGCTGTGACCACCACGACTGAAAATGAGCGGATTGTCCATGAGAAGTTTCTGGTAAACATAACCACTACCCATGAGTTGATAATCACCATCAGCACATCTTACCATGGGGCTATTGTACGGGTCATTGAAACAATTGATTTGAATGAAAAGCAAACCCAGGCGGGCTAGAACTAGAAATATGTGCAAGTAAAGAAATGAAAAAAACTCTCATGCAGCTAAAGCTGGACCTTAGGGAAAAATAACCATTTGCCATAGATCATTGTGCAGAAATCCCAGTGATGGCAATCGTAACAGTAATTCAAATACAAATAAGAATATAAATTATTATTATGAAGCGGTTACTGGATTCTGGTGTGTGAGATTCTGATCTTGCAAAAGATTACAAAAATCCCCCAAAGGAATCTGATCCTCATCTAACTTGTTCGATATGAAGAAGAAAGAGACCTCCTTAGATATCAGGTGTTTTTGACGGTGATGAACCTGATAGGGTTGGAGAAGTGTGTGTTTAATTGGGGAACCGTAGAGAGAGAGCACAGCTCAATTACAAGAAAATGGGCCAGTGCCAATTGCATCCACACATCCTCAAAGCCAATGAACCGCTTTTCAGCGTTCCTTCTCAGACATTCATGGTTTTTCCGACAAGATTAGAATCGAGTAATTCCATTTGCGCACTTTAAATCAAAAATAATCCCTGCCCCCCCACACAAGGGAGGCGCAGAGAGTAGGCCGTATTAATATTTATGCCACGCGATGCACAGAACGGGGGAAACCATGACCCTCCCCTTTACAGTTACACTTGCCTAGAAAGAACGTCTGCGCTGACACGGCCATCCAAACGAATTGGTGTAATTAGTGGTAGTAGCGAGCGGTAGCAGTAGAAGTAGCAGTAGCCGAACAAAACAGACACTGAAGTACTGAAGAGGTTAAAGAAATTAACTATATATAAATTAATTATATGTGGACTTGAGTGCAAAACATATATTTACAACAATACAGAGCCAAACAATACTTCAGGTCTTCAAGAATCAAATCATAGCCTTCTGAAAAGTGTCCCACACACACTTCTCTCTTCGCCATTGTTGGAAATACCAAGCTTTTGGAGGAGGCCTAACTGTACTTGGGTATTAGTGGAGGCAGGGTGTCCTGAAGAGCATACAATTACTCAGGCCCATCCCTAGTCGTCACAGCAACAGACATATCAGTTTCTTCTATAATTAAATGACCATATGATGTGAATCAACCAACCAATCGTCACCCTACTACAGCATCCTTTTTACCTCCCGTTATGCGATCCAACAGGGTAAATATCTCCATGCTCACTTGACCATGGTGTCAGGGGACATGTGGCAAGGTTAGGTCAGTCCCTTAGGGATACTCCAGCGTCCAGAGGAAGCCGTGTGAGAGGCTATGCTCAGCCACCGGGCGCAGGTATCCAATTAAAAAGACTCGGCGCCACACCGCTTCCTCAGGGGGACTAATCTTGCAACCTTATCGCAGCCACTTACAGTCATGGTTAAAGTAAGGTAGCTAGCTCGGTGTGAGACTACAAGAGAGAACCACAGACGGGGGTGATAGGAGCTGACAGTATGTAATGTACCGTTTTGTATTTACCTAGTATGCGGTACCCAGAGGTAGAGTGCTGCAATAACGTGCTTAAGGGTTTAATCAATACTAGTTGGCTGACGTGCCCATTAAGTTAGTTTGCAACCGTGCAGCGGGAATTGGCGCAGAGGTCGGCGGGAAAGAAAATGCTGGGCTGCATTTTCTCAATCACTTTGTTTTATGTTAACGTCAAGCCTGTACAAATAAACGACATAGTGAAATGCATAGAGCTGACCACTCCAGGTCGGTTGATCGATTGATATGCTCTTTTCGCTTGTGTTACTTTCACGTGATTGAGCAGTCAATTTCCAGTGTATCAAGATTTTCTTTGGTTGACTACCCCCTAGTACTGTGTTCCCACATTAAGCGATAACTTTCAAGAATTCTGGATTTTTGAATATTTCTGATTTCTGAATAACAACCACCACGATCCATCAAATATCCTGAAGAATCCAGTTATCCCAATTTTACACTTTTTTTGTTTTTGTTTTGGAAATGGAAAAAAAAAAAAAGACAAAAGCAATTTGGGCAATGGCATATCATTGTTTTTACTCCAACCAAGATGATGAACATGATGAACCATGATGTAATCCAATTAATTTAACCATTTAAGCGACACCAGTCAATCAAGTAAAATGTTCAGCTTTTCGTTTTCCGGCCTGATTCATTCTTGGGCATGTTCTATCCAGAATAAACATGTCTCACTGCAAAATGACTCCAAAAGTACATTCAGCCCAACATCGGCGATATTGATAGATGACATTCAAATCTTAAAGGCTTGATGTGTTTTTTGGAACTATATCCTCTGCCAATGTCCCTTCTTATGAGTCTCATCAAGTTTTTTAGACGTGTTAAACTATGATACCAGGTACCAGGCATGTCTGCATTAGTACATTTCTGATAGGGCTCATCTTTTGTATGAAAAATAAATCAGATTGAGGCATAAAGGCATTACATGAACCCTTTTTTTTCATGTAACCCCCATTACATGAAAAAAAAAAAAAAGAGCTCTGTCACATTATGTGCTTTTGGACAAAAAGGAAGAATATGGGACTAAAAAAGGAGGCATCTACCCGTTGTTGAGGATAGCAGTGTAGACTAATGAGATGTTAGCACCATTACACCTAATGTGTGTGTCCCTTGTACCGACCACACCAGACACGCGTCAGCCTTACCAATCCCTAACAGACATGGTTAACACCACCCTTCCACTGCCCGGGGGCATTCGGTGTGGGAAAACTGGGTATTAGGGCTGAATGATTAATGGAATTCAAATCAAAATCGCAATTATGATATAATAGAATGCAATATGCAAATCGCAAAGGCTGTGGTTTGTTACCATTACTGACTGGAGATCAGTAAGATTTATATTTATTTTTCTTTTACAATTCAATAGTTAAATAAAGATGTGTGTAATATCAATTCATCTCACCACATCGGCCTGGCCTAAAGGAAAGAGCAGTTTATATGTTGACTGCTTCCAATGTTGTGTTGGTCATACTAAAGAATGATTTATTGCTTTTTTAGTGAAAAATACAGAACATAAGGAACTTAAGTAATTAAAAATTGCAATTGCAATATTGGTCAAAGTAATCGCAATTCGATAATTTCCCCAAATCGCTCAGCCCTACTGGGTATGCATGCCTGATGCCCGTATTTAAAAAGGCCATGAGCACGCAAGACCCATAGAAGATGCCTCCTTGCAGGTAGCTTCGCCTCAACTATGGGTGGGAGGAGCATGAATAATCAATGCTTATTAGGAGCTGCCAATGAGAGTCATGGAAACATACAGCTCCCCAGGAGTAATTCTAACTATTACCCCTGGATGTGAAGAATGTCATCGTCTGAAGCCTCTGCTCAATTCTGTTTTTTTCCCCTTGTGCTCGTGTAGCATTTATACATCTCCCTTCCTCTATGTGTAATTGCAGCCCAGAGTAGCTCCACTGTAATTAGGGACAATTTCACAAGGATGATGGGGACACACACACACACACACACACACACACACACACACACACACACACACACACACACACACACACACACACACACACACACACACACACACACACACACACACACACACACACACACACACACACACACACACACACACACTCTCCATGAGTTCCTGGAATGGGGTGGGGGGGTTGCCCCTCAACTAAACAGACATGCTTCTTTAAAATTTCACCTGGAAAGGCAAGTCAAAAGAAAACCTATGCAAAGTCAAAAGGAAAAGAGGGAATATCTGTAAGCCATCCACCCCTGCACGCCGAGAGCAGGTGGGTGTGGAGCTCAATATTCTCTGCTGCATCGCAGTCAAAAAAGGCACAACGAAAAGAAATCTGCCGTTTGCAAGGCGACGAGACTGATAGTGTTTCCTGCGTAGCATAATGCATCTTTTCCAAGGCCCGAGGCACTGTGACGTTTTGGAAAGATTTGATTTCATGAGCACATTTCAGTTTTGTTTTTCTTCCAGGAGCCGCATGATGAGAGCTGCCTCATGTCATGAAGTCCCAGAGTAGATTATTACAGTGATTGATGGAGTTTAGGAGTGGCTGAGCCTTTGCAACTGACTGCAAGGTAGGTCTTACAGGAACGGAGCTGTTTGTGTATGTATAGAATGTCAAGCTGTGGCACACATCTCTCATTTAGTGACAGTGCTGGTTTGCCATTTAGCCCTCAGAGAACGTTTTCCATCGTATGAAAACTAGGTATTACCCTTTTCACCCCGTTGTCTGGTTTAAGCCCCCACACAAACACACACACACATGCGCACGCACACGACGATACCCTGACTTCCCCGTTTCAACCCCCCCCCCCCGCCCCATTACTATCTCTCACTCGTTCTCTCCAACCCTTCACCAACTGCAGGTCTCTCCGCACAATGACATGACAGAAACACAAAAGGATATAGAGTGTTGTTGCTAAGAGACCACCTGTCCAGATCTCCTGCAGCATAGCAGGTGCTCGTAGTAAAAAAAAACAAAATGTCCTCTTAACACGAGCTAACGGAACAATACCCCTGCATTTGGAAGAAAACACATTGGATTTAATATGAGTTTGTTGCGTTTTTCAGTTGTTTCCCCCCCCCCCCCATATGGCCCTGAGCGGCCCTCAAACGCTGCCGGGATGATGGTTTGTGTGTGTGCGTCAGTTTGATCCGGGCGATTGCGGAGAGTCATGCCACTCCATTTAAGTTTTCTCTCATAAACACCCATTTGAGATAATGGTAGCCGCCGCGCTTGCGGGGACCGTGTTGACTCTCTGGGAGTGTTGTCCCGAGGGTTGGATCAGCGGGACACACCCTGCTCTGTTCCCTGCCAGGGTGCGCTCGGTGTCACCGAGAGTGACTCGGAATTCCAGTCATAGAAATCAAAGACTGAAACCATGTACGGCGCAAAAGAGAAACACGGTACGCTACCGATTTCTCTAGTGAGTGCTCGTTGGCTACAGGTGAAGCACCCCCCTCCCTCCCTCCCCAGCTGAAAGCTTTGTGGAGGGGATTTTATCTGTCTGCACGTTAAGAGGCTTGACCTGAGGAACTACCTCTCTCCCCCTGCCAGCCGGAGGTCCCTGGTCCAGTGACACGGCCAGCTGGTGAGGATCACTGTGGCACTTGCTCACACACACACATACACACACACACACACTCACACTCTCTCACACACACACGACTAACACACAAGCACCTTACGGACACGCTAGTACCTAACACTCAAGCACTAGTGCAAACACTGAGACACACACACACTCTCACACACACACACACACACACACACACTCACACAAGTGTCAGTGTGGGCGCACACTCTCACACTGAACGTGAACCCTGACATGGGGGCTCAGCCGTGGGGACGGCATCACTCCCAGGCTGGGCGCCGTGTCTGAGGCCGCCCGCGCCGCCGCCGCGGCGTGAGGAACAAAAAGCTAACATGAGTCACCGCGTGGACGGGGCCGCGGGTTGCCATGGTGCGCTCAAGAGGTTTACGCTCTCGGTTGACGAGAGCCAACTCGATCAAACCCCCCCCCCCCCCCCCCCCCCCCAGAAAAGGAGTGCCTGGTTGCCGTTTGCCAACTCAACAAGCTCACACAAAAGGGAGTTTAACTCACACCCTTGCTGTTTGTACAATCCCTGCCCTGTTTAGCGCACACACACACACACACACACACACACACATCATGCACACACACAAACATCATGCACACATCACCAGTGTCATGAGTCACCACAGAGTGATCCTCACCCCCCACACCGCCTCCCTTCTCCCTAGTCTCTCTCCCGGTCTCTTTATACGCGATTACTCAGCATCTTATCGTCCTACTGACTCCAGTAACTTGCTGTGGCCGGCACATGTTGACTCTCAACTTAATCTTTACGACCGTCTGACACTTAGTCAATACATCAATGGCGAAAGTACGGCCTCACACACACTACACTAAAGGAATGTTTAATCAACGTTTGCTTGATTTGTGTTCAACCATAACCTGGTGTGTAATATCTGGAGGGGGCTTCTGTAATCAATGAACTCCTATGTGACACTATTTATTGAATGATTGATTGTGTAATGTTTATTATAAAGGCAATGTGAAGGACTAGTAATGGTCAATCTGACAGGTATTCAAGGAAATACTTGATATGATAGACATCTGTAGAGACAGCTTTTAAACATAGGGAAAGAAATGCATGTCTAATCTCAGTCTCTCGATAGAAACTGTTCATCAATAATCTCAGGGTATTCCTTAGCAGAAAATTTGATTTTTGACTAAAGCGTTAGAAAAAAATAAAACGTGGGGACGATCTAGCTGATAGTATAAAGGAGCGAGGCAGCCAGGGGGAACATGAAACCTATCCAGTCACATAATGTAGCCTCTATTCTTCGGCCAGAGTGTCAGATCCCTGGTGGGGAGAGCAGAGTCTCTCTACTCCGCTGCCCATCGCCGCTCTATCTCGGCACGAGTCTGACAAGTGTTGCTCCTCACCCCCAGAGACGAGGCTCGCTGGCGGGGGTGGGGGCAGGGGTCACCGTGGGGAGAACACAACGGATCTTTAAAAGTCAACCGTTACATGATTTAGGTGTTGAAAGCGTCATGTAAAACAGATGTTGGAAGGTGTGGTGGTGCACACAGTCACTCTACAAACATTGAATGGAGTTGAATGTAGGCTAGGAGGGGAATATTTAGAAGTGGTTAATGAAACGTTGCCTTCTGGTTTTGGCTCTTAATGAACAGCCGGTCCATGTGACAGGCGTCACCATATCTGACCTGATTCAGATGAATGTCTATTCCCTCCTGAAAGCACTTCTCGGTCACTATGGCCTCATTTTAGACTGATTTGGTAGGGGTGCCTTAAGTCAATGGACCAGTGAAAAATAGCAGAGAGATTTTGTTGTAAACATTTATCTTTCAAGTGGATTTAGGTGATACTCTGGTTTTATACATGGACATGAAACTGACAGAGGATATGGCTGTGGCACTAAATTAAATACTCTCATAAGCTAGTGTGTGTGTGTGTGTGTGTGTGTGTGTGTGTGTGTGTGTGTGTGTGTGTGTGTGTGTGTGTGTGTGTCCGTCCAACATGGCAACAGTTGTGATTTAAACATTATTTTCAAAGCAATGCAGCCAGCAAAGACGCTGTACAAAGCATATCGTTGAGGTTCAAACTAGGGTTTCAACAAATGTACGTACATTTTTGCAGGCTTTCACTTATCATATTTTCATTAATATTAGTCTTATAATTGCATAGATTCGGAAGAGGTTAACCTATATTCGAGGAAAAGGTGGGTCAATTTCTGCAGAACCGGTTTGGATGGATGTTGAAATCCCTAAAAGGCAAATGTTTGCAGTAGCCTACCTGTTGCAACACAAAAGCCAAGCCTCTGCATACCCACTTAACATAAGCCACGGCAATGCCCTTCTCCTAAAGCAAGTTAAATGAAGTGTTCTTGACGAGGTTAATTATTCGATAGCGGAACGCTCAATGTATACTAAAATGCAAATAGAAAAACTAGATTTTAACAGTTGATGTATTCAACGTCAAACGGTTAATCAGTAATAGGTGCGTGAAAGGTTCAGAAGGGTGGCGCATTCCTCAACGTTGAAGGAATTTCGGTGAGATTAAGCTTCTACCCATCAAGAGAAGACATTGCAGACTATCTTAACGATTGTCCTAATCATTACGCCTACATAGCAATAAATACATCCAAAACTGTGAAGCCGCATCATCGAAGACGGCCAACAACAAAAAATGGATCAGCTATACGCACGGCGCTTTTTACTACTGCAATGCATCCTACAGAAACCAAACTTTTATTAATGAGTTCCAACACTACCTTGTAGACATTCTCCGTGATGCGGTGAACCTCGTCGGTGCGAGACATCTTGGATTCTTCAGGCAAAACCATTAACTGTATTTTCCTTGACCAAAAAGGTATCCAGGTATAAGGTATAAACTGGGTAAACAGATGACAGCAGCACTGGATTGAACGAGGTGAACACACGACTGAGAGAACGGCGGCGGCGGCACCCAGGCAGGCAGGTCTCTGAAAACCTGCTCACAATGAACGCACCCCTCACCGCCACTGACCGGAGTCGGTATTGGAACGCAGCACTGTAGTCACAATGTAATTCCGTGCGCCACCTCTTGTCTTGAGTTGCCGTGCTTTTGGTTGGGTTTAATCAACGAAATAAAAGTGCTTTCATTACGTTAATATAATTATGAATAGATATATTATCCTGCGTTTGAAATTAAAATGGAGGATTCAGTTATTTTTTCTGAGAATATCGGTAGCAGATGTATCATCTTGGCTGTTGAATAAAGGAGTAGCACTAATAAAATACTAGTTTTAACGAGTAACTAAGTTTCTTCCTTATTGTAGTAGTAACACCTTTAAAACAGGTTGTAATAACACTAAAACGACCACAGGTCGACAGTAAAGACCAATAGGCATATAGGTGAATTTGTGATGTTGAAGTCTAGGATAGCATATGGTTAACGGGGAAGAAAAATCCCCTATTCTTAGTATAGTGGTGCCCTCTTCTGGCCGATATGAAGAAATGAACAAGTCACATCTTCGTCATATTTTACTTTAATATGTAGAAACACTTAAAAATCCCTCATGCCATTCTATTGTGTCCTAATCAGTGTAGTATAATACAATAGTATTTGAACAATTTCACAAAAACAGAAACAGACGACTTATGAAAATCATTTTTCACTTGAACAAAATGTACAGTGGAGCCGAGCGCAACTCAGCACAGCTACAGTGCTCATTGTGATGCCAACTACGGTGCCAAGAAGTTGCCATTTTTATTGAAACATAAAACACTGCCTGGGCTTGCACACTTTTTGCACAAGTGCCTGCCGGGTATGTAGGCCTTCATGTGGAGAACCACCGAGGACTGGTAAACTGGTAAAGGACTGGTTCTGTTCGTCACGCTGCCAACATCTCAGGCCTTTCCTTCTCCTTCGCCCGCATCCGGTCTACGAACGTCAGGGACAAAATGGAGGCATTACTACCGGTTTGAATCAAAGTACACACGCACACACACACACACACACACATGGGGTAAGGATATGAAACTGAGCCATAAGTAAACAGACATGTTTACCTGGCTGAACATTGGCTGCCTCCGGTACTTCAGGAAGGGGCTCCGTGGGAACGTCGGGAAGCTGTACTTCCTCTTCCTGTGGAACACAGGTCAGTGAACAGAAGGAAAGATCTAGCAGGCTCAAATTAGACACATGCTACGACTGAGCCACTACTTGTACACGGCAGTGCATCGTTTAAGCAAATGTTGTTCAAATGTCATTTAACAACACATATCAGTATCTAATTCCCTGGCCTGAGTTTAATGAATGCCAGACCTCGGAGATGATGAGGCATTCTAAATGTGAGGAAAGTGTTTTGGACCAACTTGGGCTAATGAGGGGTTAGATCTGGCCTAGTGTGAGTGCATTCCCTTTTAATGTAAGGGTTATCATTGTTGTGGGAAACTTAAGTTTGATCTCCCGCCTGGGGATTAAGTTTAAATGACACGGGTGAGAACAGAACGCCCGACCTAGCCACACACACAATGTCCTGACGTGTCTGAAGGGAACGCACCAGAGGGTGTAGACAGGTGTAGCTCATTAGGTTAATTATGGGTCTGTATTGTAGGCATGACAGTGCCCATAATTATGACCTTCTTGAGATATGTTAACTTTGTGTTCACGCCTACTACTGCATCTCTCTCGTTACTAACAAATATGCTCAAACACTGCCCTCCATCAAAAGCAATGCTGGGCATTGTCATCTCGAAACTATGAGTCAAATTAGAGTGAGTCAGCTGATTCCTCCTTAGCATTTTGGGCAGCTCATTTTGGTATGGAGTCACATTACGGCCGGCATCAATCACATGTATTTTGATCACACAACTAGCAGTGATATTACCGAGTGGTAGAGATGGAAGACAAGAGAAGAGGCACCCACCTGAGTGAGGGCTCGAAGCTCCGCCAGAACACTGTCTTCATCCTCCTGGGTCAACGTGCCCGCCAGTATCTCATCGATTTGCTGCAGAAGAATGGCCATTTATTTTATTAGTGGGCAACATTTAGAGTTCATTCAGAGTTTAAAATGAACAAAAAAAGCTGATACACAAACATGATTTCTATGCATTAGCCATGAAATATTACTCCTGTGGAAGAACACAGGAGGAGTAATAACACATTTGTAGCAGGTCATTATATTAGGTTAATGCAAAATACAATTATCTGTCATATACGTATACATAAAAAAAAAAAATAGCTGTAATACAGCTGGGAGGGAAATAATACAAGAGGGATTAGAGGCAGTAGAATTACCCTTTGATATTCAATGGCTTCCTGCGTCTCATCCATGATTCTCTCCACATCCTCTATGGACATCACCTGACAAAGCAAATGCAAAAAAGGTTAGCTTGAGAATGACCAATTTCTTCAGTAGCTGGGGTGTATGGATTTCCCGAGACAGCTCTAAACACTGCCTGCCGTCACATCACTGTAGTGGAGGATTTGCTTCATAATCCATTAATCTCCAAACATTGCATTCAGGCTGTGCTCGGAAAACAAATTCCAAATGCCTTGTGCGCTGTTCAATCTTCCACCAAGAAAACATTTAAAGAGAGCATTCATTTTGGCATGTTAACTTGGGACACTTTACAGAATCAATATTGTATGTGGAAAATTAAGTAAATTTGAAAGTCTGTCACAAAAGCATAGTACTAGAGGAGTTGGGAGAACTCATTACAAAAGGGTGCATTCATAACTCACCTCATGCATACTCTTCAGACAGTCATTTCCGACTTTCAGCCCTTCAATGACTTTCAACTCAATTTGGATGAACTCAATGTCTTGAACCTGTTATAAAAAAAATTGTTAAAACCATTATTTCATGAAAAGACCTGACAAGCTCAACAAACAAACAAGTGTGACAAAATGTGTTAGCATATAATGATTAAATCACGCAATAAGGAAAAAACGAACAAATCTAAAATAAAATACAAAACCTGAGCTTTAGAATAGATAAAAAACGAAATGTTCTTATTGCATTTCCTATTTAATTTTACTTTAGGGTAGACGAAATGTAATGCAAACATTTGCGTTGTCAAATTACAGCAACAAACACCCTTAAAGACCTATAACCGGCTAAGCTCTGGCGTTAAGTATCTTACCATGTGCTCCAGATTTGAAATCTGATTATCAGTTTTCTCTAGTAACTGATCCTGGTAGCGTTTCTTCTTAAGAAGAACCAGTGCCTTCCTATTGAGAAGAAAACAGATGCAAAATATGAATGATCGGTCACATCCTTGTTTGTGTCGACAAGTCTGACTGAATGATGAACACAGATGAGTGAAGTGTGGTGCGGCCCCATGAACAGTGTCAACAGACCAGCTGTCACGTATTACACCGTCATTGATTTAACTAATATACAATTATGCAATGTTATATTATGAGTAATCATAATATGAGTGGGGCTTACTCCTTTCTCCCATCTTTCAACAGCTGTTTGGCCAGAAGCCTTTCTTTCTCCAACTGTAGTGTGATTCTCTTCTGGTACTGCTTCAGTTTATCCCTCTGCTGTTTCAGTTGCTAAAACGACAGACCAAAAGAACACGTGTGTTATTGCAGTTCGTATAACAATACAAACACCACGCTTTCAATGTCCTTGTCCAATATACAGATACATATGATAGAGTGGGCCTACATATGACTGTACTGTCATCTACATAACTTCAGTCCACAGGCTGTTCTTTAGCTGCTGAAACAATACAAACCAGCGCCAGGACAGTGATTATATAATTACGGGGGGAGGGATTATATTATATCTTTTTGATGGTAGGTCTGCGGATGTGTAACAACAATGCCCCATTAGCTGTGACTGTGATGCAGTCAACACCGCATTACTAAGGTATTACTACGACCTGCTTAATGGGGGAAAGGACTTACCAGTATAGCTCTGTCCTGCTCTGTGACTCGAGAAGGGTGACTCTTTCTCCCAAAAACGTTTCCCATTACGTAACCTCATACCCGCTACATAACTCGTTCTTAACAAATAAAGATGTTACTTCTTTGAATGGCTTTGACAAAACATGTCGCGGTCTGTTGTTTTTTTTTTGTTAGCATGCTAGGTTGCTAACATAGCCGCGCCCCCTAGTCCCATCTTGTATGGCAACTGAGGTGGGACAAAAGGTGTTACACGCTTTGCAGGGATAAAGCTAAATGCCTCCTGGAAACGTCTTTGCAGGCAGCGATTTTAACCGATTCCTAAACAATTTCAAAGCACTAATAATAAGGAAAATCCTTGAAAACATGTCCGTAAGAGCAATATATAGAAATGTATCAAAGTACATCGTATTGATAGTCATTCACCATACAAATCCCAAATGAAAACAAATAGGCCTACTTTGACATGATAATCCAAATAATGTATCAGGCTACTGAAAGACAATTAATGGTCAATTTAATTTATAGGCAAACAGTATATATTGACACATATCCTTGTGCAAGATAACATGAACAATTGAGTTGGTAACAGGCACTAACGGATTGTCATTTAAAACTCTGATTATAACCAATAGGCCTCCCCAAGGGCCTATATATTTATTCAACTTAGGGATGGATTCATATTAACTTTGTTTAGTGGGAGGGGTTTAACCAGACATTTACAATACAAATGAACACGCTGATTACAGGTGACAGAATTATAAGAGTGAAGTATTCCGAAATGTGTCCATAAAAAACCCAACAGTGGTGCATTACTTTGTTTTTGTTCTTACTGATGACAAATCTTCAATATATATATATATATATATATATATATATATATATATATATATATATATATATATATATATATATATATAAAATGGAAACTACATGTTCTACAGTGATCTTCATACAACAAGTCTTTAACAATTGTAGAAATTAAAATTTCCAATTTCCATCAAAGCTTCAGAATTTGTCAATACAAAGTACAACATTGTGACTTTTGGGCTCGATACATTTAATTGAACATAGTTTGATTGCATCCTCGTTGACATCAAAAGGCTGACCGTGTACGTGGTCCCGCTATATCCATGCAGGCCACACATATAGACAAAACTCTCAGACAAAAGCCAGACTTATTTATTTGTTTGGTCCAGCTCACTTTCTCTTCCTGTGACTAAACGTAGATGCTAACATTCATCAGAGCACCATATGACGACAGTGTCTACAGTCGTAGAAATCGCCATACTGTCAAGACTTCCGCTCACAATATCACAGAGGCAATCAGTCGTCACCAGACCATATATTTCTCTTGTGTTTTTTTACCATGTCCCAAACCAGGACCGCAAGATGTGGCCCCTGTAAACGAGAATATAGCGAGAAGATATCCTTCTCCCCCTCGTCCCTAGACAGAGACCCCAGTCCCCTGGCCTTGTGCTTGGCTGTGATGATCCACGGACGGCAGGCTACACTTGGAAGTCCGTCCCAAAGTGTCTGATCTGGGCGTCGGTCATGGACAGGTAGGTAGTCCTCATGCTGGGGGAATACTGGAGAGTACGAACAATAAGAACACGTTACGCAAAAGAAGTCAAAGAAAACCAGTGAGATGGGATCAGCATGCAGACTGTGAGAACGTGTACTGGCCATTAAAGCCATTAACGTGTGTGAATCCAAAATTCCACACTTAAATGGGACCTTTAAAATATAACATATATATCGTATGAAATAACACAAAACCAACCAAAAGGCAAGCTGTGATAGGACAGCATCAGACATTTGTATAATTAAAAAGGGGTACTTGGCCAAACGATAATGTAAGCCCTGGGCAGCGACCAGCACAAACAGAACATGATGGATTGCTGTCCCGGGCGTGACCCGTAGCCAAGAATGATGTCCTCACCCTAATTGGTAGCCTAATTAGTGATGGATTAGCAGGGTTTATGTTCTGGAAATGAACCAAATGATTCTTGGCTGACCTGGCCAGACAAGCAGTGCAGGATTTGTATGTGGATGCCCCTCTGCTCCCATACACAAAAAACACAGTTACACACGTAGTAGAACGCAATTTGCATGCAACTGTATATACTTTGGTCGGTTTTTAATTAACATAGATCATGTTTTCTACCCAAGGAAAAAGCTGTGTGTTCATGCAGTCGCAACAAGGGACAAATGTGCGCAGTGCATGCAGAAAATGTCCGTCTAATAAACTTGATTTGACGGACAAATGTGCCTTGGCAATGTCCACACAAATAAAATGTAAATCACTGAGCGACCACCAGATGGCAGTGTTCCATTATTTGTAAAGCAACAATGCCGACCAAACGGTGAACGTCGGAACTCTTTGAAAAGCTTGTGAGAAAGAGCTGACCAGCAGAAAGTGTCTGTATCATAATAAAGTGTCACTGCCGTGTCCTGTAGAGATTTAGTGTGGAATGGGTTCACTGGGGGCTCTGGGGAGGCAGACCCACCGAGGGGGGGGGCGATCCTCTGCCTATCAATGGGACGTTTTCATAGCGGGGGTTCCCTCCAAACAGCATGGACTGATTCCTGATAAGGACAGAGGAAGAGATACAGGAGAGAGACGTGAATTAATGTTTAGAGGAAGTCTGCCGGCCTTGTTAAATATGGATCCACCCCAGTCGACTCGTGGCTGGACAAAAGACGCGAATGCCCATTCCGGGCCAGATAAAAAAGATGCGATATGAAACGGCCTCAAAGGCGCCTTTGACCGCCATCCAAGGCCTGCTTTGCCGGATAGAAGCGCTTTGCTGGAAGTTAAGGGTATCAGTGATGATAGCACCACTGTGAAGTGCAACTGTGATCTGTCTGTATGATATACAATATATTAAGTATACCAGGGTAGTGTACCATGGAAGCACTGTTGTTGCCATCTGGCTGGTTTGAGCCCTCACACAGTTGGGGGGGGGGGGGGGGGGGGGTTGAAATGGTCGAATACATCTCCTGCCTTTACTCCTCCTTAACGGGCGAAGCTGAGGGGGTGCTCAGGAGGAAGAGCAACTTTTTTGTGTTTGGGATTTCATATTTCCTTTCTCATTGGGGATTTCAGCGATTTGTTTGCGCACGACGTGCGAGCAGAACCATAGACCCCCCACACGCGACGTCACACGCCCCCCCAACCCCAGAGCCCGACTCACATGTACTCGGCGGGGGGGGCCGTGCTGGCGCTGGCGGCCTGCGGTGGCCCTCCCAGGCCCACCTCGCTGCCCAGGCTGCTGTTGTAGCTGCAGAAGCTGTGGATGTTGGCCCTGCCCGGGGTGTAGGACACGCGCCGCGCCTGGGGGTTGAAGGGGTCCTCCTCGTCGATGTCGTCGTAGTCTCTGTCCCTGTTGGGGAGAAACGACGCATGCACCACCCCCGCCCACACACACACACACACACACACACGCATGCACACAGAGAGACACAGAGAGTGCATGTGTTATCACCTTGTCCCGGGACTGAGATTTGGGCCTTTTAAGGGTATCTTTAAGGGGTCAGCGGGGTGTCTTCCAATCTTTGAGGTCGCCTGATATGCACATGGGGTCGTGGGAGACTGCAGACTTATAAGCTGTTGATATTTGCTTATAAAGAAAGATTAATAGCGACTACTAGTCGTGCAGCCTTAGTGAAGCAATGTGCCTACACACACGGATCCACTGACATTATAGGCAGATGAGCATAAAACGATGTGTATGTGTGTGTGTGTGTCGCAAATACAAATCTCAGACTTGAAAAAAATCGCTTCACAGCCCGCTCGAGAAACCAACGGGGGGTTCGGGGTGCGGTTGTACTGGCCTGACGCCGATGAGTTTCCAGGCACGTAGGACGGAGCACAGCAGGGCGGAGAGTGCACCGGCAGACATCAGAGAGAACAGGCTCAGATAGAGGAGCCCCTCCACCCCGTCGTAGCACACTCCCATCAGGGCATCCAGGTAGTCCTAGAGGCGCAGGCGCACGTACACACACAGACACAGACCCAGACACAGACACACACACACACAGACACAGACCCAGACACAGACACACACACACACAGACAAAAGTTGGGCCGTCAAAGTAAAGGACAGTCCTCACACGTAAAGTAAAACCAACACACACGCACTCGCACACACATCTGTGCAGGCTTTGTGCTTCGCAGCGAAACAGTCAGGGCCCTTATTTACAAGCCACCGGCAACGGCGCACACCTGGCCGTACCTTGTGGAGCCTGTGACAATCCAGGAAAGCCGTGAGCTGCTGCAGGTTGGACTCGGTGGAGTTCAGAAGGCGCTGGATTCCCAGGAGATCTCTCTGCATGGTGAGTCACAAAAGATGATAGGACATTTTATGTCTCGGGGCACAAGGGGGGGGGGGGGGGGGGGCGGGAGGGAGGGGTCGCAGCTGGGACCCCCAGGGCCACTCACCTCGGCCGTGGGGAACAGGGGCACTGAGAATTGTAGAAGGCCCTGGATTTGGATCTGCATGGTGGTGAGGGACCGCTGGTAGATTGTCAGGGACTGTGACAAGAGGCAGACACACACACACACACACACATGTGCACACATGCGCACAAACACACACACATACACACACACACACACACACAGACACCAAGACAAAGGGTGTCACATCATTAAGAACCTCATCTCTCAGAACAGCAGTTCACTCTCTGTTATTGTCAAAGGAGGACATATTTGTTGCCAAACAGTCAGGCAGAAACGATCCCAACACATCTTTGCATGCCAGACACCACTCAAGCTCACTTTTCAATGCCCTTGTTCATTAGCCCCCCCCCCCCCTCAACTGCCTGATCCACAAACACACACACACGCACACACACACACAGTAATATTTTGATTGGCTGAGCAATAAGACAAGACTTTCCATATCCGCTTAGCACATTTCATAGTAAGCTCCACTAATTGACACAATGAGGATAGACATTGTGGGTATACTGTGATAATAACAGGTCATGCCTTTTGCCTCCATGAATTTGCCCAATTACGGCAAGGCTTAGCATTTCCGCTTTAAGACGCACCCTAATAAACACATTTGATTAAGGAAAGCGGCGTACCGTGGAATAGCCCGAGGCGATGTTTATAGACAGGACAAGGATACACGCTGAATAAAGATGTTGTTTGATCAGAACATTTTATGGGGGGTGTAATGAAAATTTGTGTTGGATGCTTGACATTAATTTAATTAAATAATTACGTTGATGTTTCTTTAGAAGTGGAAGTGTACAACAAAGGAACGACCTGGTAAAGCCTCAGCCTTTGCCAATGCTGTGAATGGCTGAATGAGTGTCAATCTGGTTAAGAGGCGTAACAACAGGGCCCTGAACCTGCTTTCAGGATACTCGCCCTGGGAAACGTTGGTCTTCTGCATGAAGTAGGCAACAGAGATCCGAGCTTTGAAATAGAGAAGCTTTGATTTGAAGGAGACGGTTGTCAGTACCTGTTGAAACGGGCTGGGCAGGTTGGGGCTGCAGAATAAATAGTAGTGTGCCACATCTGATATGCAGGGGAAAGAGATGGAGTAGGCATAAAACAAAGACGCATTTAAAAATGGAAGAGAACAACACTAGTCAATCTCAGAACAAGCCTTTGAGTGTGCATCGCATCACAACAGGGATAACTTACCTGCACTGAGGAAATCCTTTGTTTGATTCACGATGAACTTGTCTGGGGACACACAGAAGTCACTTGTGCCCTGTGTGAATACAAAAGACGCTATGTAAAGCACCCTTAAGGAAAACGGTTTCAACACTTTTCTTGTGTTTGCTAGTAAATAATGCCATTGTCAAGGCTATCACTGTGTGAAATTACTGGCTGTTACACTGGCTGTTTCTTCCAAAGCACTTTCCCATAATTAATTATAGTATACAAACAACCCCCGAAAACACAGATACGTATACGTCCCCTTTGTTGGAAGTATGTACCGTATATTTAAGGTAATTGAAGGTATCCTGACACATTCAACTTTGTTACACAACAAACACTGCTATGTTTGTCTCAAAGCAGAATTGCCGCAATCCTTTATGGTCATAAATGTTTTTTTTCTAAACCCTACAATCCAATAAGGTGGTATGTATTAAATGAACCCGCTATTAACCCATATTAACCCATATTAACCCATATTAACGCAGCAGTCCACCGTCCACCATTAACTTAAGGGCACTACGATTATCAGTCCTGCTCTCAGTTGATATGGATGTACAGTGTGCGGCATATTGGGGAAGGTGTTTACATGTGGCCCATTACACGGTCGGACGTTGTTTATCGTTATGGGTGCACCGGCGTGGTCTCTCGCTCGCTCCTGGCCTCGCCTGACATCGATGAGGCTTGAAGAGCTCCTTGCTAATCCCCTCTCAATAGAGGATTGACCCGTGGACCCGAAGGCTTTCGCTAAGACCGGCTGGCTGATAACCGCACACGGTTCGATCTGTCGTCGTGACGAGACAGCCGCAGTCCAGAAGAGTGCATCATCCCATTAACGGCGTAATTGTTTAATCTGCAACACGGGCGAATAATTTAAAAAGGATTTATAGACCCTCCAGAAGTCCAATGAGCCACTGATAACTGTGCGACTCCAGTTGTCTTTTGCTTTGATTTGTCAAGGATTGACAGAGTTCATGTTCAGTGCCACTGGCCAAGCCAAAAGTACACCCTCAAGTCCGGAGACTCTGATCAAGATTTCTCAGAGAAATATGAATACATTACAGTGCTGAGGGTTATAGATCCTGTTCAGGAGACACAGCAGGTTGCTAGTTCGATACTGGGATCCCCAAGCAGCTTGAGTTGAGCGAGACAACCCAGCCGCTCCTGACTCCTGGCTGTCTCCTCACCGAGCAGTATTGACACCCGCTGCCATTGGTGTATGTGGGACTGAATCTGTGAATGTGAGCCATTCGATGTAAAAAGCTCTTTGGATGACTGAGAGGATGGGGAAAAAGCCCTATACACACACACACACACACACACAAACAGATTGAAGTTACCTCTCTGTGTGTGTGTGTGTGTGTGTGTGTGTGTGTGTGTGTGTGTGTGTGTGTGTGTGTGTGTGTGTGTAGACCCAAAATGACCAGCTATCAATTGGACTTCCTCATTCCTGGTAAAAAAAAATAATAACCACACAGCAGAATAAATAATCATTTCAATCCATCCCTTCCTCTTTCTTTCCCTTTATTAAATGTCAGGGTGTTAATGGCGGGGGGCCCGATGCCAATCGCTGGGGGGTTAACCACACTGCTGGGGCCCCCTCAGCGGGGTCCGTGTAGACAGCGCTAGGGACATGAAGGAGGGCCGGCGGTCGTCACAGAGGGATGTGGTAAAGCCTGAGACATTGCCCTTAATACAGTCTGGCTGCGATTCATCTAGTAAGTCCCGGTGTAGTTTGAACTGCTGCACACCGGCAAGAGTGAACAATCTGTCAAACACGGGAAGGATTGGGGAGGGTTGGGGGGTGGGTGTAAAACCGTGTCATTATGGTGGATGGAGGTGATTTGGGGAAAGTAGGGCAGAAGGCAGGAGAAGAGAATCGAGAAGAGAATAGGGAGGGAGAGAGAGACTAGAAGAGGGAGGCTGAGAGAATAGGAGAGTGAGAATAGAAGAGAGAGAGAGAGAGAGAGAGAGGAGAGAGAGAGAGAGAGAGAGAGAGAGAGAGAGAGAGAGAGAGAGATTGGCCAGCTAGCTGTAGTAATTACTGCTAGAAGCAGCTTTGTGTGCAGCATGAGGCTAAAGGTTGAGTAACGGAAAAGGCTGGGGGCTTGTAATCAGCTTTCCTGCATGCCTGAAGAAGAACACACACACACACACACACACACACACACACACACACACACACACACACCCGCACACACTAGCAATACACTATACTGCCTCCCCCCCCCCCCCCCCCCCCCCACACACACACATACACACACACACACACACACACAAACACCAGTTAACAGACATGCTGTCACATTGTTATTTACACAACAACTGATGGAAGAAATTAATTTAAAAAAAAGGCAGGTGAGTTGGCTGAATCGGGTAACCACCTTATCAATGCCACCAGCCTGCAACACTTGTCCTGACGCCTCACTAATCTGCCTCTAGATGTCTCCCAGGCCTTTCCTCCAATCACTGATAGTTGCAGAACTATCTCTCACCTTCCAACCCACCCCAGCCCCCCACCCCCCCAAACAACACTGATGTTGATAACTAGTCAAAACTCTGCAGACACCTGCAGGTATGAGCAAGGACTGGCGCAATTCTCGCAGACCACTAATTA